>NC_079194.1:215610410-215910410 GCF_029499605.1 Hyla sarda
CATGATAACTCATGCAGAGGAATGGCTGGGATAGATTCTACCTCAGTGATGCTAATCATTTACTGCAGTAGAGTCCAGGCTGGGTTCACACTATGGGGGAGATTTATCAAATGCCCATAGCAACCAATCAGATCGCTTCCTTCATTTTGCAGAGGCCTTGTTAAAAATGAAAGAAGCAAGCTGATTGGTTGCCATGGGCAACTGGACAACTTTTCCTATGCACAGGTTTTGATAAATCTCCCCCTATGACTCTGCCTTTGTACATTCAGGTCATTACCTACCTGTATTCATGTTTTGGCTAAGACCCTAAGCATGGTTTGCTGCTCTTTAGGATCCAAGCCCAAACATATATAAATGATCTGAATGTAATCACTAGTTGACTACATCAAGGATAATACAGTTAAAGGGGTACTCCGGTGGATAACAATTTTTTTTTATAAATAAACTGGTGTCAGAAAGTTAAACAGATTTGTAAATGACTTATATTTAAAAATCTTAATACTTCCAGTACTTATCAGCTGCTGTATGCTCCACAGGAAGAACATTTCTTTTTACATTTCTTTTTAGTCTGACCACAGTACCGTACTCTCTGCTGACATCTCTGTCCATGTCAGGAACAGTCCAGAGCAGGAGCAAATCCCCATAGCAAACCTCTTCTGCTCTGGACAGTTCTTTAAATGGACAGAGGTGTCAGCGGAGAGCACTGTGGTCAGACAGAAAATAAATTCCAAAAGAAAAGAGCTTCCTCTGTGGCATACAGCAGCTGATAAGTACTGGAAGGATTACGATTTTTAAATAGAAGTAATTAACAAATCTGTTTAACTTTTTGGCACCAGTTGATATGTAAAGAAAAAAAAAAAGGTTTTCCACCGGAGTACCCCTTTAATATGGCCTGTGCCTGTTTGTGCCCAAATGTGTTGGCATGCCATTATGTCAGGATGATAATATAAAGGTGCCACTGCAGGGACAGTTGTGGTGTGAACGCACCCTCAGATGCAATTTCTAGCTGCAGACTCTGGATAAGAGTATTGCAGGTCGCTCTTTCTTCTATTCACGTGATGTTTTTCCATCCTGTTGAAAGCTGCTGGTTCTTTTTTCAAGATTAGGAAAAAAAAATTGTACCTTTTAAAACAGGATGTGTATTGCTGTTGCATCCTGCTGGGCACAATACAGGATCCATCTGTTTAGGAGACAAAACAGTGATTGTTCAATATGGAGGTTTTACGCGGATTTGTATACACAAGGAGATTTTTTAGTCTCAATGTCTATAGTGAAAACCAATCATCTATATGGCATTCGATAGGGAATGGCACTACTATTTCTTATAGGTCGACATATAAAATGTGTCCAAAAAACATCTCTTTACAAAACAAATAGCAATACAAGGAGGCCCGGAATTCTTCATACGGTGATATTTCTAGAGTCTTATGGCTGTGCACCACATGGCGTCAGAATGAAGTCACTATATGGCCATGTACATGAGGTCTTGACCATCTTCTAAAGCTTTGCCTTCAATGTATGCTACATAAAGAATAATTCTATCCATCTGTCAATGGGTATGTTCACACGGCGGAATGTCTGTGTGGAATTGTGCCAAAATATTCCGCTGCAGCAGAGTCCCAGTGATTTCAATGGGATTCTGCTGCACAGTTCACAAGGTGAAACCCCGATTCCGGCATCTGCAAAAAGAATAGACTTGTCTATCCTTTTTTTGCGGATTTCGCTTGGAAATACATTGGCATCTATGAGACGGCGTGTTTCCGAGCAGTCCTAGCACCCGGCGAATTAGTTAAAGGGGTACTCCGGTGCTAAAACATCTTATCCCAAGATGCCTGATCGCGGGGGTCTCGCTGCACCCGTTGCACGCAGCACCCGTTATAATCAATCGCCGGAGCATGTTCGCTCTGGGTCTGATTGCTGGCAATCACGGGGGCGGGAGCATTGTGACATCACGGCCCCGTTCCCCATGTGACGTCACGCTCCGTCCCCTCAATGCAAGCCTATGGGAGGGGCGTGACAGCTATAACGCCCCCTCCCATAGGCTTGCATTAAGGGGCTGTGATCGCCAGTAATCAGACCCAGAGCAAACATGCTCCGGGGACTGATTATAATGGGTGCTGTATGCAAGATCACGGGGGTCCCCAGTGGCAGGACCCCCTCGATCATGCATCTTATCCGTTGGCTGTCCGGGCATGCTGGGAGTTGTCATTTCGCAACAGCTGGAGGCACCCTGGTTGGGAAACACTGATCTACCCCTTTAAAGCCTGCAGCTGGCATAGCACATTTTTATATGGTGTGCCCAGGATCCAGCCAGAAATCTATCCTAGTTTTTCTGCTGCAGTCATGTGACAGTATTTCATTAATCGCGGCGTGATCTATGCCGTCACAATCATCACAGACTATTAATGCTAAAATAGAAGCGAAACTGTTCCCTTATTGTACAATTCCAAGGTTGTCCTATAGATTAGAAGACTGAGTGCGTCGGGTTATACTCTGGTAGCTATTTATACTGGCAGAGTTCCCCTAGAGCACTTACCCGTAAGGCCGTATTTATTGCGCATATATAGTTGATAATAATCGGTTCCTTTGCTTGTGCAATGTCAATACACATCCACAGATTGCCTTTGGCTGATAGGTGGAATATTCTCAGAACAATTTTGTGTGAAGTTTACCTGCAGCAACCCATATAAATGAACCTGTCATACTGTATGATAATGGCCGAGGATTGTGAAATGACTGCATCAGATCAGCCAGTGGGGACAAAGTCAATGTCAAACTCCATAGCTAAATGGGAAAGAGCAATCTGTGAAACTATTAGCTGGATTTGGTCTGATAGGTTGTGTCTGTGAGTGAACCCTCAGCCAACAAAATGCGTAAGGCCATGCATAGATTTGTTAAAGGGGTATACCAGGCCAAAACTTTTTTTTTATATATCAACTGGCTCCGGAAAGTTAAACAGATTTGTAAATTACTTCTATTAAAAAATCTTAATCCTTCCAATAGTTATTAGCTTCTGAAGTTGAGTTGTTTTTTTCTGTCTTACTGCTTTCTGATGACTCACGTCCCGGGAGCTGTGCAGTTCCTATGGGGATATTCTCCCATCATGCACAGCTCCCGGGACGTGACATCATCATTGAGCAGTTAGACAGAAAACTTCAGAAGCTAATAACTATTGGAAGGATTAAGATTTTTTTAATAGAAGTAATTTATAAATCTGTTTAACTTTCCGGAGCCAGTTGATATATATAAAAAACTGTTTTTGCCTGGAATACCCCTTTAAGATTTGATAAGTCCAATAAATTCAAAGCGAACCTGTCACATCACAGAAAAAAATATATAATTATGCGTATATATCTTGCTCATATATGTCTGTTTTATGTGTCTAGCTTCTGTATTTGGCTCACAAATACTTTTGATCTGATTCTCCCTTTTTTTATGAAGTATATTATAAAGGTTAATGTTTTGCTAGAGAAAAAAACAGACATGGTCGCACATCCACAACATGCACCTTGATCTAAGGCTTCTCAGCAACATTTATTAAACTTACAGGTCGTTAGTGTACTTTATGATCATGAAGTGCAAGCGGCTAGCCTTGCATGGCCACCTGTAAGTAGCTGATCCCTAAAATCCCTAGCATAAAATGGTGCAGTACTGAGTGGCGACCACCACCGCCCCAATACCAGTGCCTACAGGGGGAACGACCCACTGGAAGAGCAGCCTAAATGCCACTCAAACCAGTCCCTGGGCCGCGCCTCCCAACAGACACGGTGCCGGGGCAGCAATGGACGCCACATACCGCACCAGTGTGATATCACAGAAAAAAAAATAATAATTATGCGTATATATCTTGCTCATATATGTCTGTTTTATGTGTCTAGCTTCTGTATTTGGCTCACAAATACTTTTGATCTGATTCTCCCTTATTCTGACTTCCACTGCTCAGGAAGGGGAGTGTACCTGACAAGCACTGAGCCCGCCCTCACTCACCATGTATTCAATTCCTCACTGAGTCTTCTTTGCTGTGCTGGATCTCTTTATCCAATCAGTACGGGCTGTTCTGTAACCCCCTCATCTCTGTTTTCTTGCGGCAGTCTGATAGGACAGGAGTGAACAGAGGAATACTAGTCCTGCCGTTACTTACTATACTTTGTCCTTGCCTGTGCTTCAGCTGGGACAAAGATAATGCTGCAGCCGGACCGTATTATGTTCTGGATGATATTGGGACCCCTAGTGGTTTTTTTTTTTATAAGCCATGATTTTTATGAAGTATATTAGTAAGGTTAATGTTTTTCCAAGATGTACATCTAATCTAGTTTTTGATTCTGACAGTGCCCATTTAGATAAAGAGGTATCTGTCAATGTATATGGGGGTCCAATTCTAGTGGTCGGTGGACCCCCAGCAATGAGACATTCACTCCAATTCTGTGGATAAGTGATAAATGTCTATTATGGTACAACCCCTTTAATGTATTATGGCCAGGCGCATAACAAAGATGGAAAGGACTTTTGTTAGGACTAAGCTGGCACGTTTCAGCCAATATAAACGTTGCATCTATGAAGCAGCTATGCACTGGCCATAGTAAATAATTCCCTTGTCCTTTGTTTCTATTTTACAACAAAGGCAAAGACTCTTTCAATGGCATGCAATAAGTGTTTGGTCAAAAAAGAAGTCATGTTGTGGTGTTCACTGGGAGGAAACAGCCTGTTTAATACAATAAATCATCCATTCATGCTCCTAGTTCCGGCCTTGCTACAGTGTAAGGAAGAAGTAGTACTCAGGCGTCCATTATCTGCCTCTCCAAACAAGCACAGAGTAGGAACCGGCTCAATATGCAGAGAAGTGGGAGCTATTCATGGAATGGAGTATTGCAGGGATCCAGCTGCAGAGCTGCCTGACATCACACAGACATACACAGGAAGGACAAGAACAGAATACATCATGGTCCGAGATCTTCTCTGGTTCACATCCTTTAGTTAACCTATATACATGCATAGGAAACAAATACAAATAGCTGTAGATTAATTGCACCATAATTATCCACCATAAGGTGATTTTAGTACCTACCTGGACAGTAATGGACATGCTTAGGAAGGATCTGCGCTTGTCTTGGGGCTAAATGGCTATGTTGTGAGATTACTATAATACTGTGGCTAGCTTTTTGTGAACTGGTATTTCCTGTTTGACTTTTCTTTTTTTGACTACAAATCCCACAATTCCATTTTCCTCCCTCCCACACATCAGCCACCCCACCCACTGAAACATAAATGAGCTGCATCCATCCAAAAGAACTGTGGTTTTCAATCAGGGTGCCTACAGCTGTTGCATTAGTTGCAGATTGATCTCTCCCACCAAGCGATCGCTCCACCCATTTAAGCTGACTAGTGAGTCAGGTCTCGGCCGCATTGCAACCTCGGAAAAATCTAAGACAACAGTCATTTTGTATGCTGTTAAAAATAAATATTGGAGTGAAAATCACATAAGAATTGTGAGAAAACCGTCACACACAGGTACAGACACTATATTATGAACTACACTAACTTTACAGCCCCAGTAAAAAAAAATCCTGGAATACCCCTTTAAAGATAGTGAGGTTTTAGGATCTAGGTATATCCTAATAAGAAGTCCACCTTTAGGCTTCTTTCACTCTACCATTTGAATACAGCAGTGCAACACCCCTCAGGGAAACAGGAGAGAATAGCGGGAGAAAAAATACATCATGCAACGTCTTTTTCTCCCACTACTCCCATTAGAAACAATGGCGCTCAATGGACCCCATAATAGTTAATGGGATCTGTTGGGCCTTGTTGTTGCCTGTTGTGCATCGTCTGGATAACGGACGTTAACGGCATTAAAAAACAAGAAAAAAGCCTAACATTGTGGGTCACAATGGCAATGTGAAAGGGGCCTTAGCTGTAGGTACTATCTGCAGCTTGTCAGTTTGCACTCCAGCATGAGGGCCTTAGTACATGGGCAGCTTATTTGTAATATAATAGGCCCAGTGACCATCCAACGAACAAGCAAACGCCATAAGAAAAAGCCATAATTTGTTGGCTGCACATCTCTTTGTGAAATAGGGACAATGCAGCCTACAAATGATGGAAGTAAAAGGCAACACGATCGATCCTTCACAATAATCAATGATATCCTTTAATAGGCTGCTAAAACGAGTGCCGATCTACTTGAAGTAACTATGTAGCCCCCTTTTAATATACTTTTAATATTCAATGTGACCATCACCTAGTGTATTTATACTTGTGCTGTACTTTTCTTCTTTTAGCCCTTGACAAATGATAAAAGAATGCAGGACATAAAACCTGGGAGGTTGGTGTAGTAAGAGGTTGGGCACGAGGTAGGAGAACGGTTGACTGCCCTCTGATTCAGCCACAGAGTAAATATTGTGTAACTGCTCCTTCATATGACATTGAACGACTCCTGGCAGGAAAAGGAGAAAACGCTGAATAATTTCAGATGAATTCAATTTAAAGACAAGTCATTTATTTATTTGAACAGGCTCTCTAGACTCAACACAGGATCCATTGCATGATAGTTTTGTATTGTTATACCGTTGTAGTGCTTTATTAATGTTAAACTCTACAGCTGTTTACAATGCATCGCATCAGGTTGTAAATGACACGGAACAATTCAACACAGGATAACGAAAGGAGCACAAAACACAGACTATAAAAATCATGTCAACTTATATAAATCATGTAATACCTACATATATATATATATATATATATATATATATATATATATATATATATATGGTACTGTTTCTTGGGGGGGGGGGGGGTAGAAATAAGGGAAAAAGTAATAATTCAGGGAAACGGATTAATCTGGACTTTACACATAACACAACCCAAGAATCTTGGCATAGTCAGATGTTACTGTATATGGCTGGTTCGTCCAGCAGCTGTTGAGGTTTATGGTCACCTTTACAGAAAGGACTGTTAGTGTAGATAAGATAGACCTAGTGTGAAGTGTGTAACAGCTATTGCAGCATATCAGCATCTAGCATTATAATTTACTGAGATTATAGAAGAGGTATCTAAAAAGACATTTTAATCCCTGTAATTCACTTAAATCCTCTTTTTTTTTTTTTTTATTTAAACGCATAATTGACGTTTTCTGTGGGATGGAAAGGTCCGGACAAAGCCCTGACTCAGCTCCACACTGTTGGCTGTAACGTTTTGAGCACAAACAACCTAAAAGGGGTTGCACATTGTTTAGAAAAAAATAAACAAACAAACAAAAGGCAGCCTATTCTTTTAATACTGACAACCTCTTAAAGGGCAATATACACATTAGAGAACAGTTGTCTGAACCAGGCAACAGTCTGCATTGTATGGAGGCTTCCGGAATCTCCCCCATCAGAGAAGAATGGTTCATGTAGGATATGAACTCTCCAATCCTTTTGTTTTGGAGAAATAAGCCACTGCCATGGACGATCAGCCAAACCAAATCTTCCTGTGACAGGACCAGGGACCAGGAAAGAGCTGTATGGGTAAAAACAGTGGTGTAGATAAACCCATGGAGAGGGCTAGTCATGATCATTCCAGACATACCTTTTTATGTCAATAGTCCTCTCCGTCAATCTGATATAAGCCTATTTGTTAATATGCAATTGAGATTAAAGGGTTCTCCGGTGAAAAACGTTTTTTTTTTTTTTTTTTTTATCAACTGGTGCCAGAAAGTTAAACAGATTTGTAAATTACTTCTATTAAAAAATCTTAATCCTTCCTGTACTTATTAGCTGCTGAATGCCACAGCGGAAATTATTTTCTTTTTGAAACACAGAGCTCTCTACTGACATTATGACCACAGTGCTCTCTGCTGACATCTCTGTCCATTTTAGGAACTGTCCAGAGCAGCATATGTTTGCTATGGGGATTTCCTTTTATTCTGGACAGTTCCTAAAATGGACAGAGATGTCAGCAGAGAGCATTGTGGTCATGATGTCAGCAGACAGCTCTGTGTTTCAGATGGAAAATAATTTCCATTGTAGTATTCAGCAGCTAATAAGTACAGGAAGGATTAAGATTTTTTTATAGAAGTAATTTACAAATCTGTTTTACTTTCTGGCACCAGTTTATTTAAAAAAAAAAAAGTTTTTCACCGGAGTACCCCTTTAACCCCTTAAAGACGCAGGACGTACTCAAACGGCCCCTTTTCCTAGTCCTTAAGGACTCAGGACGTTTGAGTACGTCCTGTCCATTCCCGGCCCCCCGCCGCTAGCTGGAGGGGAGCCGGTGCCCGATGCCTGTTGAAATCGTTCAGCAGGCATCCCGGCATATCGCCCAGGGGGGTCATTATGACCCCCCATGTCATCGATGGCCGCAGATCGCTGGACAATTCAGCCCAGCGATCTGCGGTGGATTCCGGGTCAATCGGGTCTCCAGTGACCCGGTGACCCAGAATTACAGGCTGTTCGGGGCCGTCTCTGACGGCTCCGAACAGCCATAGCCAGCAGGGGTGAGGTGGCATTGGTGCCACCTCACGATCGCCCTGATTCGTCGGCTGGTAAACCGACCAATCAGGGCACCTGCTGCGGGTGTCACTACCGCAACCCACTCCGCCCCTCTTCCGGAGCACGTGAGTGGGTGCGGGACGTGGACTACGGGAGCTGGGGACCCCAATCCCCGGCGTTCCTGTTGGGATCGGGGCCCCAGGAGCGGCGGCGGCGGGAGGGACTAACCTGCAGCGTGGATTGTTGGACGTGAGTGACAGCCTCCTGCTGTTGCTTAGCAACAGCTCCCAGCATGCAAAAAGGGCATGCTGGGAGCTGTAGTTATGCAACAGCAGGAGGCATACCACAACAACTCCCAGCATTTCCTTATGGGCATGCTGGGACTTCTAGTTTTGCAACAGCTGGAGGCACATTTTTTCTATGGAAAAGTGTACCTTCAGCTGTTGTATAACTACAACTCCCAGCTTGCACAAACAGCTAAAGTGCATGCTGGGAGTTGTAGTGGTGCATCTGCTGGTTGCATAACTACAACTCCCAGCATGCCCGTTGGCTGTCGGTGACTGCTGAGAGTTGTAGTTTTGCAACAGCTGAAGGCTCACTGGTTGTGAAACTCAGAGTTTTTTTTTTACCTAACTCAGTGTTCCACGACCGGTGTGCCTCCAGCTGTTGGAAACTACAACTCCCAGCATGCACCGTACATACTGGGAGTTGTAGTTTTGCAACAGCTGGAGGCACACTGTTTGTGAAACACTGAGTTATGTCACAAACTACACAACCAGTGTGCCCACAGCTGTTGCAAAACTAAAACTCTCAGCATGTACAGTCTGTCAGCGCATGCTGGGAGTTGTAGTTTTGCAACAGCTGGATGTTGCCCCCCCCCCCCCAATGTGAATGTACAGGGTACACTCACATGGGCGGAGGTTTACAGTAAGTATCCGGCTGCAGCTCAAACTGCCAGCGAGAAACTACTGTGAACCCCTGCCCGTGCGACTGTACCCTAAAAACACTACACTACACCAACACAAAATAAAATAAAAAGTAAAAAACACTACATATACACATACCCCTACACAGCCCCCCTCCCCAATAAAAATGAAAAACGTCTGGTACGCCACTGTTTCCAAAACGGAGCCTTCAGCTTTTGCAAAACAACTACTCCCAGTATTACCAGACAGCCACTGACTGTCCAGGCATGCTGGGAGTTTTACAACAGCTGGAGGCACCATATTTGGGAATCACTGGCGTAGAATACCCCTATGTCCACCCCTATGCAATCCCTAACCTAGGCCTCAAATGCGCATGGCGCTCTCACTTTGGAGCCCTGTCGTATTTCAAGGCAAAAGTTTAGGGCCACATATGGGGTATCGCCGTACTCGGGAGAAATTGTGTTACAAATTTTGGGGTCTATTTTCTGCTTATACCCTTTTTAAAAATGTAAAATTTTGGGGAAAAGAAGCATTTTAGGTAGAAAAAATATATATTTTTTTACATATGCAAAAGTCGTGAAACACCTGTGGGGTATAAAGGTTCACTTAACCCCTTGTTACGTTCCCTGTGGGGTCTAGTTTCCAAAATGGTATGCCATGTGGGTTTTTTTTTTGCTGTCCTGGCACCATAGGGGCTTCCTAAATGCGGCATGCCCCCAGAGCAAAATTTGCTTTCAAAAAGCCTAATGTGACTCCTTCTCTTCTGAGACCTGTAGTGCGCCAGCAGAGCACTTTTCACCCACATATGGGGTGTTTTTTGAATCGGGAGAAATTGGGCTTCAAATTTTGGGGGGTATTTTCTGCTATTACCCTTTTTAAAAATGTAAAACTTTTGGGAAACCAAGCATTTTAGGAAAAAAAATTTTTTTTTTACATATGCAAAAGTCGTGAATCACCTGTGGGGTATTAAGGTTCACTTTACCCCTTGTTATGTTCCCCGAGGGGTCTAGTTTCCAAAATGGTATGCCATGTGTTTTTTTTTTTTTTTTTTTTTTTTGCTGTTCTGGCACCATAGGGCCTCCTAAAGGTGACATGCCCCCCAAAAACCATTTGTCACTCCTTCCCTTCTGAGCCCTCTACTGCGCCCGCCGAACAATTTACATAGACATATGAGGTATGTGCTTACTCGAGAGAAATTGGGTTTCAAATACAAGTAAAAATTTTCTCCTTTTTACCCCTTGCAAAAATAAAAAAATTGGGTCTACAAGAACATGCAAGTGTAAAAAATGAAGATTGTGAATTTTCTCCTTCACTTTGCTGCTATTCCTGTGAAACACCTAAAGGGTTAAAACGCTGAATGAATGTAATTTTTAATTCTTTGGGGGGTGCAGTTTTTATAATGGGGTAATTTGTGGGGTATTTCTAATATGAAGACCCTTCAAATTCACTTCAAACCTGAACTGGTCCCTGAAAAAAAGCGAGTTTCAAAATTTTGTGAAAAATTGGAAAATTGCTGCAGAACTTCAAAGCCCTCTGGTGTCTTCCAAAAGTAAAAACATGTCAATGTTATGATGCAAACATAAAGTAGACATATTGTATATGTGAATAAAATTTTTTTTTTTTTGGAATATCCATTTTGCTTACAAGCAGAGAGCTTCAAAGTTAGAAAAATGCAAAATTTTCACATTTTTCATCAAATTTTGGGATTTTTCACCAAGAAAGGATGCAAGTTACCACAAAATTTTACCACTATGTTAAAGTAGAATATGTCACGAAAAAACTATCTCGGAATCAGAATGATAACTAAAAGCATCCCAGAGTTATTAATGTTTAAAGTGACAGTGGTCAGAATTGCAAAAAATGGCCGAGTCCTTAAGGTGAAAAAGGGCTCAGTCCTTAAGGGGTTAAAGACCCCAATGCATAAGCCCAGGTAAGTCTTGCCCATGTTCTATTTATCTTGTGGCTGTCAGTGAAATAGGGTAGGTTAATGCAAGCGGGACGTGAAGTAGTTTTAAAGAGGACACATGCTGCACCTACCTTGGCTCTTTCTAAGATGGGGAATGCCCCCTGGGCACTTGAGCCTAATTTTTATATTATCAAAACGGATAATTTCTTGCCAATGGAGAGGAATTTTTGCTTTCCTGATCCTTTTTTTGTCCTGTGATACTGAAAATAGAGATGCCAAGGTACTGAACCAAATTATATTTGACTATGACAAACTTAATATTGAAAATAATGAATAGGACATATTATTGTCTAAACAATCATAGACAGATAGATGGTCAACTGCAGAGCTTATAGCTTAATGTTTTAGATAAGTGCATTTTATAGCCTTTTACAAAACACGCATTCTCATGCTGGGAGGGACAATTTTCCATCAAACATTTGACAGTCCTGCCCTGGAGAGCTTCTAGTGTTAAGCAATGAACAAACTTGTTTATCCAGAGCTAGGAGAGTCTTCTTGGTGCCTTAAACACTCTCCTTGCTTCCAGGTTTCTTCAGATAAGCAATGTATTACCTTGAAAATGGGGAGCAGCAGGAGCAAAGTATAAAGGCAGAGTTCAAGTCCTGTGGGAACTGAGTTCCTGCACTTTTTCCACAGCAGAGTCCTGCAGGGCCAGCCCTTGAGTGGAAATCTTGGGTGAGTTCCCCCCTTTTTTTCCCAGAACTTGACTGCTGTATAAAGGGTAATGAAAAACTTCTGCACCACTGGATGTACCCGCATATCCATGTAAGCCATGCACTTAGAGATATGATGGTAAAAATTCATTCTTTAACCTCTTAAGGCCCGTATCGGCCTTAAGTACCCAAGATTTTGAGTGAAAACCTCCTTCCATCAGCAAGGGCATTGAAGATGAAATGTGGCTGGGTCTTTCAGTATGACAATGATCTTAAACACTCCCCCAGACAACGAAGGAGTGGCTTCGTAAGAAGCATTTCAAGGAGGGGCCTAGCGAATCTCCAGATCTCAACCCCATAGAAAACCTTTGGAGGGAGGTGGAAGTCCGTGTTGCCCAGCGACAGCCCCAAAATATCACTGCTCTAGAGGAGATCTGCATGAAGGAATGGGCCAAAATACCAGCAACAGTGTGTGTGTATGTGTGTGTGTGTGAAAACCTTATGAAGACTTACAGAAAACGTTTGCCCTCTGTCATTGCCAACAAAGGGTGTTATTGACCAAAAACTTATTTTCCACCATAATTTGCAAATAAATTCTTTAACAATCGGACAATGTGATTTTATGGATTTTTTTATTTTTTATTTCTCATTATGTCTCTCATAGTTGAGGTATACTTATGATGAAAATGACAGGTCTCTCTCATCTGGGAGAACTTGCACAATTGGTGGCTGTCTAAATACTTTTTTGCCCCACTGTAAGTACTGGAAGGATTAAGATTTTTAATTAGAAGTAATTTACAAATCTGTTTAACTTTCTAGCACCAGTTGATTTAAAAAAAATAGTTTTCCACCGGCGTACCCCTTTAAAGGAGTAGTCCAGTGGTGACCCAGTGGTGAACAACTTATCCCCTATCCTAAGGATAGGGGATAAGTTGCAGATCGCGGGGGGGTCCGACCGCTGGGGCCCCCTGCGATCTCCTGTACGGAGCCCCGACAGCCTGCGGGAAGGGGGCGTGTCGGCCTCCGCACGAAGCGGCGGCCGACACGCCCCCTTAATACAACTCTATGGCAGAGCCAAAGCGCTGCCTTTGGCAATCTCCGGCTCTGCCATTGAGATGTATTGAGGGGGTGTGTCGGCCGCCGCTTCGTGCGGGGGGTCGACACCCGATATCTGGCCGGAGAGCCTGGCCCCCGTACAGAGAGATCGCAGGGGGCCCCAGCGTTCGGACCCCCCGCGATCTCAAACTTATCCCCTATCCTTAGGATAGGGGATAAGTTTTTCACCACTGGACTACCCCTTTAAGCCTCTATGTGAGTACTACTTAGAAAACAACCCAGCTCTGTTCACACTGCCTGATGTGAAGAGAATAAGATATAGCTGTGCCCCGTAAAGGGCTCTCAGGGGCTCAATAACATCAGTGAAAGCTTTTACATTTACTCTGAAGGGTCAATGTAACAAAACTATGCAGGTTTTTTAAAAGGTTTTGAAACTACAGGGACACTTTAATAACTATCTCATTCAAGAATGTAAAGCGAGTAACACCAGAAATGTCATAAATATTACTTCGTATAACCATAAATAGATATAAGAAACATTCCTAAATTCTGTTACTTCCCAAATGAATATGACAAAAAGTATGAAAAAGAAGCGTCTCAGACTGCCTCTTATTCATTTCACTGCTTGTACCTCTGTAGAGGATAAAATCAGTAGCAATGCAGATAGCCTCTGTAATGAAACTAACAATAAGCAGACATTTCAGTGCAGTTAATGTTTAACATCTATGTAGATAGGTGTGTTCACCAACAGCTGTATTTACAACACAAGCAACGTGTGTAGGGCACTTACGTAAGCGCTCAGCCGTGTAGTGAGAATTGGCCTATACCCAGAACATATGTGGGTCTTTATTTTCAGTGTCACTTTTATTTACACACATACGCTGGACCAATGAATCAACTATAAAGCTTTTTAAAACATAAAACTAGTATGTATGTGTGTATATATATATATATATATATGTGTGTGTGTAAAAGAATCAAAGGACGGCACCACCTATGGGTACGTTCACACTACGGAATTGCCGCGGAACTTCCGGGTGCAATTCCGCGGTGTGAACTTTAACATTAGTGGGAACGGGTCTCCGCGAGACCCGTTCACACTGCGGAGTTCCAGCGGCGGACATTTCCGCCGCTGAAAGTGTTCCGTGCAAAGAAAGAACATGTTCATTCTTTGTGCAGAATCCGCGAGCGGACCATAGCCATCAGTGGTGACGGCTCAGTGCTCCACGGCCCTAGAGCCGAAGTATTCGGCCAGGTGGAATCTCCGCTCGCTGAATTCAGCGAGCGGAGATTCCGCAGTGTGAACGAGCCCTAATGCGGAATGTCAGGGGTTAATGTGGTAGCTTAATATGTTCAGGAGTGAGGCAGCAGAGGAGACATTGGAGTATGGAGTCGGCGGAGGTACTGGAAACAATTAATACAGAGATGTGTCACATATTATGTAACCACAGAACAAAAAGAGCTATCCGCACTCACCGCATGGCTTCTGACTCTGTGTTCCTAGACGGAGATGCCGGCAGACTCGGGCAGGTCAGGATGCATAGCGCTCGGAGGCTATCACCGGTTATTTTGCGCAGCAAGCGCAAAAGCGCTTGCTGCGCAAAATAACCGGTGATAGCCTCCGAGCGCTTGCTGCGCGAAATAACCGGTAATAGCCTCCGAGCGCTATGCCCGAGTCTGCCGGCATCTCCGTCTAGGAACACAGAGTCAGAAGCCTTGCCGTGAGTGCGGATAGCTCTTTTTGTTCTGTGGTAACATTATATATATATATATATATATATATATATATATATATATATATATAGTCATGTAAAAAATAAAACATTGTAACTGCTGGCAAGTATACAACTACCCCAATAATGATTTTAACTGGACTTACTGAACTACTCACCTCTTTAATCCCCCACTGATCCAGCGCAAAATTACAAGAGGTTCTTGCCTGTCTTTGAGTTCAAGCTAGCCAATGATTGGTTGCAATAGTCACATGACTGGTACAGCACATCACCTGCACTGGAAATGCAAAGGATTGAAGAGATGAGTAGTGTTTTTTTCCCCTATTATTTTATATATTTTATATACATACAAGGCCCTTTTTTTTCCTATAAGGAATATTCAAGTATTAATTCCGATGCATTACCACCAGAGACAAAAACTTTACATGCTGCCTACTAAAGTAATCTGCGAAGATTTATCAAAACCTGTTCAGAGGAAAAATTGCTGAGTTGCCCATAGCAACCAGATTGCTTATTTCCTTTTTCAGAGGTCTTTTCAAAAATAAAAGAAGGAATCTGATTGGTTGCTATGGGCAACTCAGCAACTTTTCCTCTGGACAGGTTTTGATAAATCTTCTCTATTTGTGCTTATTTTGTTATGGACATATGCTCTTGGTTATCCAGAGGGAGTAGCACCCTTTGTAAGGTGACTGAACAGGGACCCCCATATATGAATTCTAAATTCACTATTAGATTGCTTAAAACTGAGTTTTCTGAATCGGACAACCCCTTTAATTGTTCTCCATCACAAACTGTAAAAAAAAAAAAAATCTGTTTCTTTGCATTATTGTAGGTTTCAGGCATTGTATTAAATGTGGATTAAAGCCTTGAATGCTGTGCCTGTCATCTGTAAAAAAAACAAAAAAAAAAACTTTTGACATGTCTAGCACGGTCTGAGTGTTTAGACCTCCGCCTATCAGGAGAATGAGTCAGGAGAAGTCTGTGCTGCCATGGACTCCTCTCCCGGCTCCATGTTACGTGATCGAGGCACGCTCATAGAGTTACAGAGTTTGTCTCGATCACATGACACAGAGCCAAGAGAGAACGCAATTAGTGTGAACTTCTTCCGGCTCATCCTCCTGATCAGTGGAGATCTGAAATACTTAGACTCTCCCTGATCAAAGCTTTTGTCAGTACAACAGTTCAAATGAATTTATAGATGACAGTGGCCACTAAAGGCCCTATGAAATGACCCAAGGCTCAGGCTGGGTTCACATCACGTTTTGTTAAACCAAGGTTATAAGTCCAGTAGAAAACAGCATAGAAAACAGCATAGGGGGAAAAATGAGCCAACCGGTTGACTCCGGTCAGCTCATTGAAATTAATTACATACGGGACTGCATACAGCAGGATACGGGAGCGCAAGTTTCTAGCTCTCCCCTGCCGTATGCGCTCCCGTATGGGGAAAAATGTGATGTGAACCCAGCCTCACAGATACTAATAAAGGCCCTATTAAATGACCCAAGGCTCACAGATATTAATAAAGGCCCTATTAAATGACCCAAGGCTCACAGATATTAATAAAGGCCCTATTAAATGACCCAAGGCTCACAGATATTAATAAAGGCCCTATTAAATGACCCAAGGCTTACAGATATTAATAAAGGCCCTATTAAATGACCCAAGGCTCACAGATATTAATAAAGGCCCTATTAAATGACCCAAGGCTCACAGATATTTCTAAAAGGCCCTATTATATGACCCAAGGCTCACTCCAAACAAGCGCTGATCTCATAAACCGGCGCTCCACCATGGAGGGAGGGCCAATTGAATGTTCGCTAGATTGTTTATATGGCCCATCATTCATCAGGCACACATGCCCTTTTGCATGGGGAGATGTGATGCTGAAAACTATAGTTTTTTTTAACAGATCAAAAATAAAGTGATAAGCCAACAAACCAGTGGTTTTGTTTCTGATCGCTGGCCCTTTTATGCAATCTTGGCCTATTTCACCAATAATTGCTCCATAGGGCCCTTAGTTATGAAGAGATTAGAAAATGAGTGGTACATGACACTGAAGCTAGGCAAATATGTTGAGGAATATTGATGACATGTTAGAGGGCAGCCATTTTTGGAGGTCACCCTGCTTTTCAAGAACCGACAGCTATAAGAAATGGCTGAATACAATTTTAACAAATTAATGAAAAAGACCATTAGGACTTAAAGATACATTACAGGTACAATTTCATTTGATTTTGGGGAAATGGTCTGTACAGTAACATGTTTTCTGTAAGGCATCTTTGGAGACTTTTTGTTCCTTTGTATTTGGCAGTATGTGGATTTTTCCATGGGAATATCATTGGAAGATAGAACCACAATTGTTGGATGGAATGTGGTGGTTTGTTAACTAGTGTCTCATATGGTTGGTGGGAATATTTCCTCTCTCCTCCTACATACAGAGAGATTAGCACTAGTAGCTTTGAAGTTGACCACTTTGACCTATCCAACTCTGCTGCAAGATGCTTCACATTCCTTCACATTCAAGAGTTGACTAAACTACAGTATTAATATTTGAGAATGTTACACTACTCTGCATTTCTTAGCCATTTTAATATTTGTTTTGTAGAATAATTTATGCTAAGAAGGAAGACTACACATACACATACAATGCATTTGAAAAGTCTTCAGACCCTTTCACTTTTTCACATTTTGTTGTACTTAAAGGGGTACTCCGCCCCTAGACATCTTATCCCCTATCCAAAGGATAGGGGATAAGATGTCAGATAGCCGCGGTTCCGCTGCTGAGGAGCCCTGGGATCCCCGCTGCGGCACCCCACTATCATTACAGCACAGAGCGAGTTCGCTCTGTGCGTAATGACGGGCGATACGGGGGACGGAGCAGCGTGATGTCATGGCTCCGCCCCTCATGACATCACGGCCCATCCCCTTAATGCAAGTCTATGGTAGGGGGCGTGATGTCACGAGGGGCGGGATGTGACATCACGAGGGGTGGAGCCATGACGTAACAATGCTCCGGCCCCTGTATTGCACGTCATTACGTGCAGAGCGAACTCGCTCTGTGCTGTAATGATAGTGCAGTGCCGCAGCGGGATCCCAGGGCTCCCCAGCAGCGGGACCGCGGCGATCTAACATCTTATCCCCTATCCAAAGGATGTCCAAAGATGTCTAGGGGAGTTGTACCCCTTTAAGTATTCAGACCCTTTGCTATGACCAATTTCCCTAGATCATCTCTGAGATGTCTCTACACCTGGGTTGGAGTCACCTGTAGTAAATTCAGGTGATCGGACAGGATTTAGGAAGACACATCCCCTTCTATATAAGGTCTCACAGCAATGCTTATCAGAGCAAAAACCAAGTTGAATTCCAATGTTTGTTAAACAATGCTATAGTCTAACATAACATATAAGATCAAGTAACTCTATTATTATGATGGTTAGATTAGTCTGATATTCACTTTTATTCACTTTTTAAATCCTCAAGTAGTTTTGCATGGTTTGCAGTTTTGAGATTGTAGACATGATGTTTGTGTAAAATAATTCTCCTCAAAAATATGTTCACTAATGTTTTTGTATCTGTGTATTTTGCAGAATGTATTGGCCAAAGCTCTGTATGACAATGTTGCAGAGTCACCAGACGAGTTATCCTTTAGAAAAGGGGATATCATGACGGTGCTGGAACGTAACACTCAAGGTCTAGATGGCTGGTGGCTTTGTTCTCTGCATGGAAGGCAAGGAATTGTGCCTGGAAACAGGCTAAAAATTCTGGTGGGAATGTATGACAAGAAACAAGGAAATGACCAGAGCCAACAGAAACCTCAGCAACAGTCCCCTCAGCAGCAACCACCTCAGACTCCATTGCCTTATAACAATCAAAGTGTCTACAATGTTCTTTCCACAAATCAGTACACTACAATGCACCCGTCGTACCAGAGCCAGAGTGCAGATAGTGTTTACTTAGTTCCAGCCATGCCTAAAGGACAGCAAACACATTACCAGGCCCCTCAGGGGCCACAACACCCTGGTCAAACAACGCCTTCTAAGCAATCTACCTTGTATCAAAACCAGCTACCCCAACATCAATTCACAAGCCAAGACATTTATCAGGTTCCCCCATCCATGAATCAACCACAAGAGCTCTACCAGGTGCCAGTAGGATCCACCACCCCACCTCAGTCTCAGGACATTTATCAGATTCCACCTTCTGCAGGGACAGGACAAGATATCTACCAGGTGCCACCATCAATGACCCCTGCTCAAGAAATTTATCAAGTGCCACCATCTATGGATATGCGTGGAGGAGAACTCAGAAAGCCACCAGGAAAGGTACAGCACATGTCATTCTGTATTTTATTTATGTTTCCAGTAACTTTACTCAATGAACAATCTCTAATCCTTCTAATATTGTATTTCCTATAATATACCCTGAACCTTATAGTTTCTTTTCTGTCTACTAATACTAAAATTAGGTTTAGGTTAAAACAAAACATATAAAAACCTAGACAGTGGTTCTTCTGTGTATACATCGGTCTGCCACGATGTCTCTAATGGGATCAATCTTCCCATAAATGTTGTGTCAGACTAATGAGCATTAAAGATTATGTGGTTGTACATGGCACGACTGAATGATATCCATTAGCTATTGATCCATCAAAAATAAGCTTTGATCGAGCTGCAGCCTGATAATCTCCTGCCTGGAGGGGATGAATGTATGTTTGTTAGAAAAAAAATCAGCCCATTATGGTGGCTCACATAGGGTCTAAAACTGTGCTAGCACTTGCTCTTGTTGAGAGCTCCAGTTAATTTGCACATGCTGACTAAGTACGTATGATTAAGAAAAGAATCCAAGCCTACGTGTTTCATTTATTATTGTATTTATTACAGTACTCAGTAGTACTTCTTTTCTCCTGCCTGACTTTTGGGTGGTTGAGACAAGATGTGGCCAAAAACTGTGCCATCTCGAACAGTTCGGCCCCTTTACCAGTTAGTCACTTCCATCAAGCAGTGGGTAGAAGAGGTGACCAGCACACAAAGGGAAGTGGTTAATTGGTAAAGGGGTTGAATTGTGCTGGGGTCAAGTGGCTGAGGAGAATGCCCAGTGGATTTCAAAGCCTGATATGCACATTGTTTTAAACTCTGATGAGAGGATGGATTCAGGGTCCAAAGCCCTATACAGCCATGCCCTTACTTTATCCTTCCCCATGTCCACCCAGATACTTAATTAGCCAATCCGATTACTTATTACAATGTGCACAACATTCCAAACAGAATATGGAATCTATGGATTACAGCTGATTGATGGTGCCTACAATGCTGTAATCCTGTTGGCCAATATAGCCGTCAGTCAGGAAGGTCTTTTGCCAATAATTGTTTTTTTATCCAATCAAGATCTACCTTTGCGTCACGTGATGTGTATGTAACAAGTTTGATTGGGCGTTGAAGGGCCGATTGGTACTTTACTTGTTGAATGGCAAGTTGCAGAACCATTGGAAATGACCCTTAGATTCCATATCCTATTTTGCTAGACTTGTAGACACGCTGAACGTCTACGTTGCAGAGATGTTTATTTTCGGTTTATGGTGGTTTTTCATGTATGATTATTACACTTCTAGGTTTGTTGATGTTCGAGCACTTTTGAAGCCTCACATTATAAACATCCTCAAGGCAATTTACATTTTATCTCTACTTCTGTATTAACATTTAACCAAAGGAAAGGTAGTAAATAAATCCCAATGACATCCTGGAGCCATTCTAACAGCAGTAAAATCTCAAAGGAGTTGTAAGGAGCAGACACATGCGCTAAATGAGCGCCATTTTTTTTTCCTGTTTTATACTCCTACATGGATATATCATATAATTGATTAAAAAAAATTTGTAACAGGGCCCCCACTTGCAGTGTGTTCTCTTTTGCGGCACAGTGACCTTTGGCCCTGTGGCGACCACTAACTTTGGCTACTCCAGAGTCCTTCCATCTAATAGTGATTTATATTAGCCAAGGTACAAAAATATACTCTGCAACCAATAATGCTTTCATGAACTACACATGAACTAGAAGCTGATGAAGCAGATAGCTACATTAACTCAGTGTTTGTCCATAGTAAAGCGCATACCCACAATCCAGAAATCAACCATCTTAAATGTATATACATAACTGAAGCCTTATGTACCTGATACACTTATGAAAATACAATTCAGCTATCTGGTTTCACTTCAAAATGCACCAAAATGTCTGGAAGAAATCCTGTCATAAAGAGCACTTACATGACAATAATTCTTTATACATCTTTCAATATGAAAAAAGACATACTAACTACAGGAATTGGCTTTTTTCGCCTGTAAGTGCATCTGTCTTCACGGATCAGTGTAGGAATTGCACAATGGAGCTGCTGTCATGTTAGTTTTGCTCCATGCTAATATTTGCAATGGACAAAGGGGGATAAGTCCCTACCAGTCTCCACTGGCAGAGGATTATCTCCTGTGGGAACTAAGGATTGGGCATGTTTAAAACTGATTGAGACAGGACACACCTTACCTAAAAAATAGTGGGTCATCATTCCCATTCTAATCTAAGTTGGCCAAATGTGTCTAAGTGAATTACTTACTGTTTTAATGTTTTGTAGACAATTTTCAGCAAATGTCTATGTTATTGTGTCACGTTACTATCGATATGAAGTTTTGCCGTTTTCACTGTGGCCATTGATTCTTATTAGAGGTTGATACTTTGTGTTCTGTGGTGATCACCTTTTTCAGAATCCTCCTCTTTATCATCACATATAGGATAACAATGACAGGTAGCACTCCCCCCCCCCCCCCCCCCTACACAATGACCTCTGGCCACAGGTTATAAAGCATGCCTAGAAAACTCTCCCATTGCAGTTTATAGAGACATCTGTTAGACTACAGGTTGCTGTACTTTGTGTAGCTGCTGTAAAGAATATTTCTGAATACTGTTAACAGCAGCTAGGGCAAGATGGCTGCCCTCATAATCTTGTATACAAATACAATAGAAAATTATAATCTGGAAATAAAAACTAATTGGAAAAGAAGAATATGTATCAGTAAATTTAATTAGTAAAAGTATAGTAAAAAAATAAATGTATTTGAATACAGACTGACAAGTGAAGAATAGACAAATGACCATTGTGAAAGAAGAGAACTAGTGAAGGATGTGTTTTCTTTTTCCCAATCTTAGGGACTTTTTTTTTTTTGTCTTTGGTGTATCCACATACACTGGATCCACAGCAGATTTAAAGTTGGGACTCTGCAATTGTGGAATCTGCAAAAATACAAAAAGTGCCTTGTAAAATCTACAGCGGCTTCTGTGTGTCTAAATATACCCTTTAAAGGGGTACTCTGGTATTTTTTTTAAACATCATTCCCTGGCTGCCAGCATTTATAACAAAAACCTAGACTTACCTGCTGCCACTCCCTCGGTGCTTCGGTATGGCTGCTCCAGTCCTCTGCTGCGGTCCCCTTCCTGGTTGCTTGACACGTCATACTGTTGCTCAGCTATTTGCCATCCGCAGCAATGTCCCGCCTAAGCCAACAATTGGCTGCGCGGCAGTGTAATATACTGACCCCGGGTCCTGGTCTACTTCCTGGCCAAGGCGGGAGATTGCTGCGGCTGGTGATTAGCTAAGTTAACATGTCAACCACTGGCAACCAGGAAGAAAACTGCACCTGAGGACAGGAGCTGCGATACCCAGGAACTGGGAGAACAGCGGCAGGTAAGTCCAGATTTTTGCTTTATATGTGGGCAGCTGGGAATGATGATTGATAAAAGTTCCATGCTGGATAACCCCCTTTAAATGTTTCTTAACTCAAAAACAAGAGGTAACTGGAAGCAGCTGGTCAGTAGTGAAGGTAATAATTTACTGTATAATTACACAGGGTGTGGGAGAGCAGGACATAGAAATTAGTTGTTTTGAAGCAGTTTTCATGGAAACTGGCTTTGGATGTGTTTAAGTGTCTCTTATATGGTTTTTATGTTATGTCCAGGATCTCTGCTTGTAATTACTGCAGTCTGCCAGGAAAACACACAATACTGGAGCCTGAATAGCTAGGAATATGGGCTTATGTGTGTGCCTATGCGAATGCATTGGTTTGAGTGCATGACTGGACATACTTCAAGTGCTTTGTTAGTATTTTATTACAGCCTTAAGAAAGGGCTCATGTGTAGAGACAAATCCATAGCACAGCTATGCACATGAACCCTAAGGCCAGGGATCTAGTAGCTGGCCAGGAGGCTGTGTATTGCCAGCTTTATACTCTGTACAGATACCTGTTTAATAGGCAGGTGGAGAGCAAACAGGTTTTAAGGTGTTAAAGGGGTACTCCAGCGCTTAGACATCTTTTTCCCTATCCAAAGGATAGGGGATAAGATGCCTGATAGCAGGAGTCCCGCCGCTGGGGACCCCTGTGATCTTGCACGCCGCACCCTGTTTAAAATCAGTCCCCGGAGCGTGTTCGCTCCGGGTCTGATTACTGTCGTTCACGGGGCCAGAGCGTTGTGACGTCAAGGCTCCGCCCCGTGTGACGTCACGCTCCGCCCCCCTCAATGCAAGCCTATGTGACAGCTCCGGACCCGTGATCGACAGTAATCAGACCCGGAGCGAACACGCTCCGCAGACTGTTTTTTAACGTTGTGCGGTGGGACCCCCGCGATCAGGCATCTTATCCCCTATTCTTTTAATAGGGGATAAGATGTTTAAGCACCAGAGTACCCCTTTAAGTATCTGACCAATCACAAGAACGGTGGTCCCTTGTCCTCATCCCTATGTGTGAATGAGCCTCCTAAGGCATCAGGCATGTTGGATTTCAACTGCCTGATCCTTCCATTTTCAGGGAGATAAACTTCAGCTAGAGGTGTCTGGCGGCGGTTTACATCCCTCTATCTGTTCAGAACACATGAATGCTTGTTTTTTGCGGAGCATTCTTGTGTACGAGGTGTACAGGAAAAATACCTGTCAGAGAACAGCTACTGAAGAAGCCATTTTAAATGTTGACTGATATACAATGAATCTTACCAAAATGTAACTCAGCAGGTGCCCCCTTTATTACAGCCACATCAGATCAGACAGATTAGAGTGATTTCTTGTTCACATATAAATGTATTAAATAATGAAATTCTGACACCAGTTCTATTCCAAAAGAAACCAGTGGTAACATTTATATTGGTCAGTAAGGGACTCAAGCAAGCCCGAAGTCAATGTAAGGCAGAAATCGCCATCTAGTACTAGCTGTAAGCAGTCAAATATACCGACGTAAGACAAGTGTTTTCTCGGCTTCTTGGAGATAGGCTGCAGCTGGCAGGCCACTAATTACAAATTAACTCTAATTACTGCTCATTTAACATGCAACCCATACAGATGGGCTACGGGGGGACTGGCAAAAACTGCGCTTCCATTCTATGGCGCACTCAGTTTTTTTCTGAAAAAGAATGTGAGGTTACTTCTGTGAACATTACAAACCGTGTCAAAGAGGAGACTGTCAATAGGACGATGATTATTTGTTTGGGGTTTTCAATTGTTTTGTTTTTCTTATGTTTTGTAAAGCAGTTAATGTTTGTTTTTATTATGATTGTATGCACTGATAAGTAGGAATACCTATGAAGCTGTATTATACATTATAGATCAGACTCATTTGTCAGACTATTTGTGACAGCTTCCTGACAGTCTTCTCCTTCCTCACCAGGAGTTTAATTGCTCGGAGTTTATAGAGATTCTAGAGTGATCAAGGAAATTATCTTTCTTCATGGTCAGCTACAGTGACCAAGCAGAGCTGCAGTTTAAAGGGGTACTCTGCTGCTAGACCTAAAGGATAGGGGATAAAATGTCTGATCACAGGGGTCCCGCTGGTGGGTTCCCTGTGATCTCCCACAGCACCCGGCGTTCTAACCAAACGCCGGGTTCCTGCGGCAGTGGTCGTGACGTCCCGGCCACACCCCCTAGTGATTCATGTCTATGGGAGGGGGCGTGTCTGACGACATAAATGGCCATGGTTGTGACGTCATGCTCACAGCCACTGGCTTCGAACGTTCTGAACAAGATGTTCAGAATACTGGAGCACCGGAGAACCCCTTTAAAGTAGGGACAAAGAGGCAGCAGTCAGAGCCAAGCAGGTCTTAATAAAGTATCTCATGTCCAACTAATCAAGTCAAGTCCACTGAAGGTACTGATCATAGCTCCAGTCAATACTGGAGACAATAACCAGTGGATACGCATTACCCACAGATAATACATGACTTTTTTTTCCGGATTAAAGACAGATTCTGAAACATGTTATTTTTTCTAATCTGTATCTATTTTCCCACTGTAATTTTTATTTTTATTTTAGTACCTTTATTATGGGGCAGTAATCCTGCCTGAGCTTCCTATAGTAGCACTTTAATATATAGGGGGAGATTTATCAAAACCTGTCCAAAGGAAAATTTGCTGAGTTGCCTGTAGGAACCAATCAGATCGCTTCTTTCATTTTGCAGAGGCCTTGTTAAAAATAAAAGATGTTGTTAGGAACCGAAGGGTTAACTTGCAATGAGAGCTTTTGTTTGATCTTGTTGCTTTGGTTATGCCTGTCTGCTGAGACTGGTCAGCTGACCTTGATTGAACACCTAATCTGGACCCATTTAAGCTGGCAGTCTACTCCCAGTCTTTGCCTGCTAAAGAGCTCAATTTTTACTCCTAGCTAGCTTTCTACTGTATGTTATATCTGGCATTCTGACCCTTTGGCTCCGCTCTCTGACTCTTCTCTGGTATTAGCAATTTTGTACTTTGACAAATCCTGTTTTTTTGACATGGATAGTGGACTTTGACATTGTGTGAGGGTTTGTTAGTTTTTCTTCTGTTAGTCTGTCTGTTCCCTACTGTACCTTGACTCCCCTCACTTGTCTAGGGAGGGACTGTCACCATGGTTATGGGCCCGTTGCCTAGGGCTGCTACGTAAGTAGGAAGAGATTGGCTAGTGGGCGAGAATAGTGTGCACTTCTTTCCTATCCAGACGTGACGGAAGCAATCTGATTGGTTGCTATGGGCAATTCAGCAACTTTTCCTCTGTACAGGTTTTGATCAATCTCCCCAATAATGTACAGCTAGCCCCATGGACACAGGAAACAATTGAACGGAGCTGATTTTATTCACTTCTATAGGAGACTTTTCTAGACCTGCTCTGTGATGAGCTCTGACCATCACATATTGTGAATGGCCAGATCTTGTCTTATCTATATATTGGTGTTACATTTTACTGTAATCCTGTCTGTTATGATAAGAGCAGAGATTGATGAAAAAGTTTTTATATCTTTATATTTTCTGATAATGATAAAAAATTATAAAAAAAAAAAAAAAACCTTACCAACATTTCTTAGAAAATGTGTTTTAACATAACAAGTTAACTTAAACAAAAGGTCATTTTCTGATTCTCTTTAAATGTTTTTTTTCCCCAAGATTAAATTTTATTGCCTATCCACAGGAAAGATAATAAATATCTGATCGGTGGTGGATTAACCCCTGTGATCCCCACTCTATTCACTCTCTTCGTAACTTATGGAGATTACAAAATATAGCACTAGGATGTTTACTGCTCTATTCACTCTCTATGGGCCTGATGGAGATTACAAAATACAGTACAAACATATTTTCGGCCCTCCCATAGCGAATGAATAGGGCTGCAGTCCAGAAGCTTACTTTGTATCATTTAGACAGATTACTTGGGACCCCTGTTCTCAGGGTGTCTCAGTGGTCGGACTTCCACCGATCAGAAACTATCACCTATCCTGTGTTTAGATGATAAGGTTTATTCTTGGGATAATCTCTTTCATACTGTAATGTAAAATAAAAGCTATTCCTCAGGTTAAACACCAACCTTTTACATGCATACATTGACATTTACAGATTCATACACCGGCCTCTGCAATCTATAAAACCTCATTTCACATAAATAGAAATGGTGCATGGCTGAATACTTTCAGTGTTCAACTACCGTTCATGTTATATTGGACATAAGATTCATTCTGCTGCTAGATGGTAAGGAATAAATTGTGTGACCCAAGGTTAACTGATGTCCATAAAATCCATTTAGATCCCATTTCTTAGGTGTCCATCACATTGAGCTTGCCACGGTATCGATCAGTTGTCACGCATGTCCACAACTTTGGCTCTTACAAATGATACACGTGATCTCCTGAAATTCCAGATCAGTTCAGTGAAATATTAATGTGCTGCTATTCCCCATGTTTAAATGGCCATATAGCTCTATTATGAGAGCCCCTAACCATTACATTTGATAATGAGATCTATATAGAAGCTCGTAGCTTCATACCGATAACTTTATATTAGGGAAATAATGAATCGCTTCTTTGATATACGTTTGTACGTATAAAACCTGCAGAGTGCGGAGAAAGTAAAAGTTAATGGCCCTCATTTACTTAGAAAATCGGGTTGGAAGTCTATCTTGCTTTCTTACCCGACTGCTTTTTCCCCCTGGTATTTATTATTATGTCGCATCCTGTTTGTCGCACGTGGGTTTTGTTGGTTTTGGTTTCCAACTCCTCTGAGTTGTCGGGAAAAAATCCACAACAATTCAACATATTCGGGTTGGAAACCTTTATAAATACGTGGGAAAGCTCAGAAATGTCGGGTTATGCCCCTTTTTCTGGTTTGGGAGAATCCACATCGGGTCCGTCGCAGACTGGTGCACAATGTCTGCGACATGTCGCAAACAAAGATGCGCCAACAAAACCCGACAAAACAAGTCAAGTTTAGAATAGTAAATGAGGGCCAATATTGTTGTACTATAAATCCTTTAGTAGAATACAAGAAGATGTTTCTGATGCACAAACAATGATAAAAAGCCTACACCTGCTAATAAGTTGCATGGCACCTTCATGGGTTTAAGGCAGTGGAAGTTGTTGGGTGCAGATACAAAAATCTTCAACAGGACATTATATATTACCGTGATCCTCTTCTGTGGCTAAGGAATACTTGGGCCACACGGATCCATGTGCCACTGCAATATCTGCCTCTTATATATTTACAGTATGTTCCCTTAAAAGGTACTTAGTGATGTCATTACGCAAGGTATGTCACAGAACCCGAATAGTATCCCACTACAATAGTATTAAATATTATATTAAACAAAAATAGATTATAGGTATTAAACCCTTATACAAAGATAATACTCACATAGTAATATCATCATTAGTGTTGCTCGCGAATATTCGCAATTCGAATATTATTCGCGAATATCGCATATTCGCGAATTCGAGAATTTCGCGAATATAGCGCTATATATTCGTAATTACGAATATTCGTTTTTTTTTGTTTTTTTTTTTTTTTTTCCTTCACAGTACACATCACAGTGATCATCCCTCTCTGCTTCCAGCTTGTGTGGTGTAAAGAAGGCTGTAATACTACTGTGTGAGACTGACGTGCGAAAATTCGCATATACGAAAATTCGCATATGCGAAAATTAGCATATGCTACTTATCGCATATGCGAATTTACGCGCGTGTTAATTTTGTATGCCAATATTCACATGTTAATTTTCGCATACGCGAATATTCGCATATGCGAAAATAAAACAAGAATATAACGAACATGCGAATATTCGCGAATATATGGCGAATATTCGTCCATATATTCGCGAATATTCGCGAATTCGAATATGGCCTATGCCGCTCAACACTAATCATCATACAGGGATAATAAACAGTATAAGTATAATAAACACACATGTATAATACATAATAAAATCCCTGCACAGGGATGAAATAAGATTTCAAGATAGTGGGGGAGATTTATCAAAACCTGTGCAGAGGAAGAGTGGTGCAGTTGCCCATAGCAACCAATCAGATCGCTTCTTTCATTTTCCACAGGCCTCTAAAGAGGCCTGTGGAAAATGAAAGAAGCAATCTGATTGGTTGCTATGGGCAACTGCACCACTCTTCCTCTGCACAGGTTTTGATAAATCTCCCCCAGTGATGTTACAAAGCCTAACAAGCAAACACAGCGGTGTCACAGAAAAGGTGTAATAAATACCACCGCTTAATATCAGATTAATAAAGACTGATTTGACAAAAAAGGAATAATAAACATGGTGATGTCACAGGATAGAGATAATAAACACAGAAGGGCAAATTTACTATTGCAAATGTGCCGGAATTCTGATACATTTTGCACTAACAAGGCCGTGATGCTTAAGTGGAAATTGGTCGGACATCATTAAATCCCCCGTGCAACAAACTGCGCCAGTTACGCTAACCAATTGGTGGTGTAAAGACGAAAGTGTCTAAAGATTAACAAAAGCTACCTTCAAGCTAAGTATTTAGACTTATACAATGCAGATCAGTGGCATGTAGCAATCTAGAACATTAGCGTTCTATTAGAAAAAAATAGACAAAATGTACAAACCAGCTCTGACCTTATAAACAAACTTAAAGGGGTAATTCGGCTTAACATCTTAAAAAGGATAGAGGATAAGATATATGATCGCAGGGGTCCCGCTGCTGGGGACCCCCACGATCTCGGTGCAGCCCCCCGGCATTCTGTGCCGGGCGCTGCCTTCGAGACGGGGACGTGACGTCACTGCCACGCCTCTAGTGACATCACGCCATGCCGCTCCATTCGTGTCTATGGGAGGGGGCGTGACCCCTGCGATCATACATCTTATCCCCTATCCTTTGGATAGGGGATAAGATGTATAAAGCCGGAATACCTGTTTAATCCTGCATGGGAAAACCTGGAGTCAAGTCCTAAATAGATACATACAAAATACAAGGAAGATTCCAGCTGGTACGTTTCCATGAAACTTGTGTCTTACTTTAATTTAAAACAAAGTCCATACAGCACAGACAGACATGGATCTGATGTGCTTTGGTTGCAATTAATCTTAATAATGGACCATATATATACACAAGTTTTATGGAAACATGTACCGTATTGGCGTCACAGTGGGTGATATAAAGCATTTCCAATTGCAGATCAACAGCATTTGGCTACCGAGCAATGTACACATAAGGCCATTTTCACAATGCCTTATTTGCACCAGTTTGCCATATGCATTGGAAAATGTATCTATAAACCCATATTACTCCCCAGAGGCCAAAAGAGACTTATTCTTTTGCCTCTATGAAAGGTGGTATAGGGCAGCTGTTCCATAGAGTAGTATAAAGGGAATAAATATATGCCATGTGGCATTTAGAAAAGATGCCACTAAGTTAAAGCTATGTTGGAAGTACTATACAGTGATCCCTCAATTTACAATGGCCTCAACATACAATAGTTTCAACATACAATGGTCTTTTCTGGACCATTGTAACTTGAAACCAGACTCAACATACAATGCTATGGAATCTGTCAATGGCTGGAAGAACGGATTTCACTGGTAAAACCCCTGTATTCCTAAAGTGCATGCACTGACTGATGTCTGGTAGCGCCCCCTACAGTACAGAGAGGTATTACATGTACTGTACTCTTTACCTGGGCCAGGGTTAGCTGCTCCTTTGGGCACCAGGTGAGGGCGGCTCCATGTTACTTTTTTAGGACATTGCGGGTTCTGTACAGGACCCTGCAGAAGCTTCTGTCCTCTACATAGACCAGTGTTTCCCAAAGAGGGTGCCTCCGGCTGTTGCAAAACTACAACTTCCAGCATGCCCGGACAGCCGAAGGCTGTCCGGGCATGCTGGGAGTTGTAGTTTTGCAACAGCTGCAGGCGCCCTCTTTGGGAAACACTGAAATAGACAGTGATTACAGCTCCCAGCAGATCTTTCTTACTTATATATATAAGGACTTGCTTTATCTGTATTAGTAATCTACTTATTTTTCTTTAATCCTCACTTTTTTCTATTTTTGGATGACATTTTGGGGCTTCAGAACCAATTACCAGGTTTCCATAGAGTTATGGTCTCAACATACAATGGTCGTCCTGGAACCAATTAATATTGTAACTTGAGGGACCACTGTATATGTCAGGGAATTCCTCGTAGGTACTTCTGAAGGCCAGTGCAAAACGCAACATATATTTTGCTTTTCCCATAGATTTTTGCTTTGTGAGTGTATTCGTATCTGTCCTCATAAATATTTAACTTGACAGAAGAATAAACTAGAAAAGATGTTGTGCAATAGCCAATGCATAGCTGTAGCTTTAAATGAGACGGGTTATGCAAGATCTTTTTTTTCTGCCTAAAGGAAGCAGACTAAACCCATTCTACAGAAAGAGATTTGCCAACAGGAATTAACTGAGATTAATCTTTTTCCCAGGAGATTTCATGATACATGTGAGGTTTGTAATGAAAATGAAAGGGTCATTGCCTCCCAGCATGAGAAACAAATACAAAACCCATACATATGGAAAGTGAAATCTGAATGTTTGTAAAATCATTATCAAAGTATGTATTGCTGATATTCTGCCAGGGTTATTACAAAGAAAAATATTCACTCAACCCAATTTTTAGGCTATAGAGGTGGTCTCAGCACACAGTAAGACAAGCCATCCATGTGTTCTATTAGGACATACAGTGTGTGTGTGTGTATATATATATATATATATAATTCTTTGTCTATATATATATATATATATATATATATATATATATATATATATATGAGTATCTCACATAAATGAGAACACCCCTCAAATGTTTGTAAATATTTTATAACAACACTGAAGTAATGACCCTCAGTTACAATATAAAGTAGTGAGTGTGCAGCCTGTTTTATGTTGTGTCCCCCTCCAAAATAACTCAACACACAGCCAATAATACCTTATAGGGGTATTCCAGGTCAAAACTTTTTTTTATATATCAACTGGCTCCGGAAAGTTAAACAGATTTGTATATCACTTCTATTAAAAAAATCTTAATCCTTCCAATAGTTATTAGCTTCTGAAGTTGAGTTGTTGTTTTCTGTCTAACTGCTCTCTGATGACTCATGTCCCGGGAGCTGTGCAGTTCCTATGGGGATATTCTCCCAGCATGCACAGCTCCCGGGACGTGACATCATCATTGAGCAGTTAGACAGAAAACTTCAGAAGCTAATAACTATTGGAAGGATTAAGATTTTTTAATAGAAGTAATTTACAAATCTGTTTAACTTTCCGGAGCCAGTTGATATATATATATATATATATATATATATATATATAAAAAAAGGTTTTGCCTGGAATACCCCTTTAACCTTGGAAACAAAAGTGAGTACACCCTTAAGTGGAAATGTCCAAACTGGGCTCAAAGCGTCAATATTTTGAGTGGCCACTTGTATTTTTCAGCATTGCCTTAAGCCTATTGGACATGGAGTTCACCAGAGCTTCACAGGTTGTCACTGGAGTCCTCTTCTATTCCTCCATGACGACATCACGGAGCTAGTGGATGTTAGAGACCTTGTGCTACCCTACCTTCCGTTTGATGATGCCCCACAGATGCTACATATGCCCCACAGATGCTACAGGTACTAAGGTCTTGGTCAGTTCATTAATTTTACCCTCAACTTCTTGACAGTGGTCATCTTGAATGAAGATGGTAGTGGTCCTCTTGAATGTTTGTTTGGGGTTATGTTTGAATACTGCCTTCGGACCAGTCTCAGAAGGAAGGTGATCACGCTCTGCTTCAGTATGTCACAGTACATGTTGGCATTCATGGTTCCCTCACTGAACTGTAGGTCCCCAGTGGCAGCAGCAATCATGTAGGCCCAGACCATGCCGCTCCCACCCCATGCCTGGCTGTACACAAGACAGACTTGTCTTGGTACTCCTTACCTGGTTACCGCGACATACGCTTGACACCATCTGAAGCAAATAAGTTTATCTTGGTCTCATCGGACCACAGGACAAGGTTTCACTAATCCATGTGCTTAGTCTGCTTGTCTTCAGCAAACTGTGAGCTGTCTTGAGCTTTGTCTTTAGAAGAGGCTTCCTTCTAGGTCAACTCGATGCAGGCCGTGTGCGGTGTATGATCTGAGCACTGACAGGCTGACCTCCCCACCCTTTAAAACTTGGCAACAATGCTGGCGGCACTTACATGTGTATTTCCCAAAGACTGGATATGAGGCTGAGCACATGAATTCAACCCCCCCCCCCCCACGTGATGTCACAGCCACGCCCCCTCAATGTAAGCATTGAGAGGGAAGGTGGGACGTCACGAGGGGGGCACGGCCTTGACGTCAGAGCCGCATCGCTAGTCATCAGGCTAGCTCCCTAAACCGGATGACTGCGGAGCCGCATGAGAGTTCGTGGGGGGGGGGGGTCCTAGTGGCAGGACGTCCGCGATCAGACATCTTATCCCCTTATCTCCTAGGGGATAAGATGTCTAGGTGAGGAGTACCCCTTTAATGGCTGTGCGCTGAGTTATTTTGAGGGGACGCAACATTAAACACATACAGGCTGTGCACTTACTATTGTAGCAGAGTGTCATTTCTTTAGTGTTGTCATATGAAAAGATATAATAAAATATCTACAAAAACGTGAGAGGTTTATAAATGTATATGCGTAGATGACTGACAATATTGGATTGTCTCCTTATATAAACATTACAGTAAAAATTTTTGAGAATATTTGTTGTTTACACTCAACCTCCATTTGCCTTATGCGTTTGGAAAATTCCTGACACATACGGCAAACTTACCTCTAGATTCCGGTCACCAGACGGTGGGGGGGAAAAAAAACCAAAACTTTTTGGGTTGAACAGAATAATGCAGAACGCTGACCTTTTCCATATAGCAGAATCCATAAAAATAATACTATGTATTCATTCGTACAAAAAAGATAAAGTCCAGCTCACCTGCTGTTTCTTGTGCACGGATCCACACTCAGACCCTCCCCTCCGTGTCCAAACAATGAATAAAAAACGAATTGATCCAGCACTTGAAGAACTTGAAGCTTTATTGATAAATCCTCTTTAAAAACAGCATGGAACAACTTCACAAGGTCTGAGACATCTTGACGCGTTTCGAGGGCATGCGCTCTTTGTCAAAAGATATACTTGATGGTTCTCAACACATATAAATAGCTGGTTCCACAGGTGAATCCAAATTATTAAAATATCACACAGCTTGCTAAGAAGCAACCATTGTATAAAGCTAAAACCAAAAAATATATGTATGTACAAAACATTCATGCGACCACATTCCATTAGAATTTCATGTCATAGAAGACATATATATATGTTGCAACCAACAGCCAACGGAATGACCAGGAAAAAATTATTATAATAAAATTTGAAAATGAAAATAATTGGATTCAGACAAACCATGCGCTGTCCATTCCATAATAAGAAAATAATGATCTGTATAAGAGAATAGCACAGGACAAATAGCGCAATGTGAACTGAAACCATAAATAATACTTTGAAAAAAAATTATATACATGAAATATATACAAATGAATAATGAAAAAATGTATAAGTAAATTATTAAATAATAGTACACATGAGGAGAAAAGAAAAATTCTCTTCCCATGTGTACTATTTTTATTTAAAGGGGTATTCCAGGCAAAACCTTTTTTTATATATATCAACTGGCTCCGGAAAGTTAAACAGATTTGTAAATTACTTCTATTAAAAAATCTTAATCCTTCCAATAGTTATTAGCTTCTGAATTTTCTGTCTAACTGCTCAATGATGATGTCACATCCCGGGAGCTGTGCATGATGGAGAATATCCCCATAGGAACTGCACAGCTCCCGGGACGTGAGTCATCAGAGAGCAGTTAGGCAGAAAACAACAACTCCAGAAGCTAATAACTATTGGAAGGATTAAGATTTTTTAATAGAAGTATTTTACAAATCTGTTTAACTTTCCGGAGCCAGTTGATATGTATAAAAAAGTTTTGGCCTGGAATACCCCTTTAATTATTTACTTATATAAATTTTTTCATTATTCATTTGTATATATTTCATGTATATCATTTTTTTTCAAAGTATTATTTATGGTTTCAGTTCACATTGCGCTATTTGTCTTGTGCTATTCTCTTATACAGATCATTATTTTCTTATTTTGGAATGGACAGCACATGGTTTGTCTGAATCCAATTATTTTCATTTTCAAATTTTATTATAATAATTTTTTCCTGGTCATTCCGTTGGATGTTGGTTGCAATATATATATGAAATGACATGAAATTCTAATGGAATGTGGTCGCATGAATGTTTTGTACATACATATATTTTTTGGTTTTAGCTTTATACAATGGTTGCTTTTTAGCAAGCAGTGTGCTATTTTAATAATTTGGATTCACCTGTGGAACCAGCTATTTATATGTGTTGAGAACCATCAAGTATATCTTTTGACAAAGCGCGCATGCCCTCGAAACGCGTCAAGATGTGTCAGACCTTGTGAAGTTGGGAAGTTGTTCCATGCTGTTTTTAAAGAGGATTTATCAATAAAGCTGCAAGTTCTTCAAGTGCTGGATCAATTCGTTTTTTATCCATCTTCATTTGTACCCCTTAGAATTGTAAAGTTTTAAAGTTCTGTGGAATACATTTAAATCTAGACCAGTATGTCCTTAAATCTAAATGTTGACGTTAAGCATGTTTCAATGTCCCTTTCAAGCCCGATGGGCCCGGAAATCTGCCTAGTTAGGCTAGTGCTTTCACCAACTAAAGGGCCACATACTATATTAGATATGTGTAGGTTGAACCCTCCAATTTTGAAGGGTCTGTCCTGGCAATCTAATATATGTATGGTCAAATAGCAGCAAAAGTTGGCGGCTCACCTCAGCCTGACTCTCCCATCTGCTTCTGGACTAACCGGCTGTGCCACCAGTCCAATAGGCAGAACTAAGAGAAGGAATGTCCAGCGCAGGATAAGGTCAAACAGGAACTTTATTGGCGATCACATGGAGCACACAGAAATACCAACATGTTTCGGGTCAAGCTGGACCCTTATTCATGGCATGGCATGCCATGATTAAGGGTCTAGCTTGACCCGAAACGTGTTAGTGTTTCTGTGTGCTCCATGTGATCGCCAATAAAGTTCCTGTTTGACCTTATCCTGCGCTGGACATTCCTTCTCTTAATATATGTATGGTGGCCCCGATTCTCCACTTACAGATGATGTTGGTGGAGAGAAGGATTGGGCATTTAAAATTTCAGCTGCTTAATCCTTTTGTTTTAGGAAAGATAAGCTTCCATCAGAACTGTCTGGCAACAGCTTTCTCCTCTCTTTCCATTACACTCGGCCAAAGCAAGCGTTCAGGTGCATAGGGGGATTGGGAGTGAAATCTGCCGGCCAAGTCCTATAGTATGCAACTGGCAGTATGAATTTTTGACTATTCCCTCCAGAATGTTTCCCTGAATAGAAACTTGAAGTTGGCAATTTCCAATGTTTTTTGGTAAAAAAATGACTTCAATATCTGACAAATGTAGTATGACCACTGGGATGTTTAAAAATGGTCACAAATGTATTCAATCAGTATCCAGTACATATCATGAAATCATCATTGCCTAGCTGTACATGATGGTCTGTATTATATAGAATGTAAACAAATGTGATCCGGAATAAAGTCCGGCTAATACCGGGATTTATTTCATTAGTTTCAGATAATCCCCTAATCCCTGCCTACAGGTATGCTTGGAAATGGTAACCCTGATACATCTAGTGGGAACAAATCTAACATGCGGTAGTTTCTGGGACAAAGATATATGTATTGTAAGAGGTTGTAGCGTAATCTGTGACCCCTGGAAGAAAATGTAAAGTACAATAAAATAAAATATGGAGAGATCCCTATGTTCATATCCATTAAAAGAACATTACATTTATATTAATAGGTATACATTTATATGTAGCACAGTGATCAGCACCCTGCCAGAAAACTATAACTTCTAGCATGCAGCTTTCATGGCATGCTGGGGGCTGTGGTAGCTTTGAGACTGAAGTATTGTCATTTTGTTAGTAGAATAACAATGATCAATCTCAATGATAATACCTAATGTCATAAAACAACAATTCTCCCATTATGGGTCCTATACATTATGGGTTCTAGGAAATTTTGAAGAATGGGACTAAATTTAGGGTATCCAGAAATGCAGCTGTTTTTGTAAGAATTTCATGTGTTGCTAGCTGCAGTTGGTGTTAAATGCTAGGCTTGATAGGTATGTAGAGGGTGCGGAACATACGCAGAGATAGTAATCTCTTTTACCATCTATTTAGTGGCCTCTGGTGTAGTCAATTTGTCTGGCTCCAAACCGCACATTTGTTCATAGATAATGAAGAATTACCTTACATTCCAATGTCATCTGATCTGACAGATTACAGTGATACCTGAGTGTCCAAGAGACAGTCTCATCCAACCTAGATGACAGAATAATGGTACAGGGTAAGCCAAGAGGGAGGCAACTATGAAGAAACCTCTTGAAGACATCTCCTATGCTATACCAATATAGTGACCCCCCGACCTACGATGGCCCCGACATACGATAATTTCAACATGCGATGGCCTCTCAGAGGCCATCGCATGTTGAAGGCAGCATCAACATACAATGTTTTTGTATGTCGGGGCCATCGCATAAATGGCTATCCGGCAGCGCTGACTGCTTCAGCTGCCACCGGATAGCTGTTTACGGTGCCCCGTGTGCTCTGGTGATTGTCTCCTACCTGTTGATCTCCTCCATCGCCGGTGCTCTCCTTCGTCGTCATCACGTCACGTGCACGCTGTGGGAAGCAGAGTCGTCCGGAACGTCGGGGACACCACGGGGACGAGACGAAAGCGATGGAGGGTGACATCCAGGGCAGCGGTGATGAGCGGTGACGGGTCCGGAGCGGCGGGGACAGGTGAGTACAGCTTCCTATACTTTACATTGCACGGATCCCTCAACATACGATGGTTTCATGGATTACCATCGTATGTTGAGGGACCACTGTACTCTGAAAGCCACTTAGATTGTCTGAGCCGAGGTGTAAACAAGTACCTATTACAAGGCTAGACCACCATAAATGATGTCTGGATTGTTTGTGTGGCCCTTTGCTGCCATTACTCATCTGATATGCATCCTGGGGAGGTGTGCAGACAAAGAGCGATGATTTTTTGATGGTCCAAAAACACCTGATCAGCTGATGGAGTGCTTGCTTGGCTGATCGCTGGCCCTATTACACAGGGTGATATCAGCCTGCTTACTAATTATTTTAAGGGCCGATGGGTGTTTTCATGTTTTTCAGCCGATCTCAATATTCAGCCTGTTTGCCCGATAATCTCGTTGTGTAAAACACTCTTTAGATATATCAGTTTATATCAACTCTTCTCAGGGCCGACTATAAGTTAAAGGGGTACTCCGGTGGAAAAAAAACCTTAAAATCAACTGGTGCCAGAAAGTTAAACAGATTTGTAAATTACTTCTATATAAAAATCCTGATCCTTCCAGGACTTATAAGCTGCTGTATGCTCCACAGGAAGTTTTGAATTTCCTTTCTGTCTGACCATAGTGCTCTCTGCTGACACCTCTGTCCGTGTCAGAAACTGTCCAGAGCCGGAGCGAATCCCCATAGCAAACCTATCCTGCTCTGGACAGTTCCTGACACAGACAGAGGTGTCAGTAGAGAGCACTGTGGTCAGACTGAAAAGAAATTCAAAAAGAAAAGAACTTCCTTTGCAGCATACATCAGCTGATAAGTACTGGAAGGATTAAGATTTTTAAATAGAGGTAATTTACAAATATGTATAACTTTCTGGCACCAGTTAATTAGAAAAACATTGTTTTCCACTGGAGTACCCCTTTAAGGAACATATAACATCTGTTGCTCTTACGTAAATCCTTAAAGGAGATGTCCGGCGCAGACTTTTTTGATTCTGTCCGGCCTGGGCTGCAAAAAAGAGAAAACAAACTTTCACTTACCTCCATATGTTCCTGCGGAGCTCCGCAACAGCTGATCGGTCGGCCGGGCTGTCTGCTATCTATTTCCTTTAGCCCGGTACGTCACAAGGCGCTTCAGCCTATCACCGGCCACAGCAATGTCCCGCCTCGGCCAGTGATAGCCTGAAGCGCCGTGTGACGTACCGGGCTAAAGGAAGTAGGAAGTAAACAGCCCGACTGAACGATCAGCTGTTGCGGAGCTCCGGGGCAACATATGGAGGTAAGTGAAAGTTTGTTTTGTCTTTTTTTGCCGCCCGGGCAGGACGGGATAGAAAAAGTCTGCGCTATTAAGTCCCTTTTTATAGCCAACAACGAGTACATTATAATTCTTTCTGATGATTTCTATTTGCACAAAGTCATGATCAATCCCTTACAGTCGCTCAGTGTATACCCCTCCTCTTACAGGTAGCTTGGGACCTTTTAAATATACAAATAGGTTCTCCCGTATAGCTTCATCCACCTATTAGCTTAGCCCAGTGTTTCCCAACCAGTGTGGGTTTAGCCCAAACCTCATACTATAGTTCTACAGTACCTACTTTACTTCTACACTTCGATGACACATCAGTTTCTTGTCTCTTGAATGGTGGCCAAAGCCTAAAATCTCCTTAATGTTCTCATAGAATCTGAGGTTGATGGATGTTTGACATCGACAAGTGACAACAGGTGACAAGTGTAGTATGGTCATGACTCAACGATGGGAGGGCAGAGAAGCTGCATTGTCTGAGTATTAATCAGTATTGCCATGTTATTGTCAGAAACACTGATGTTATTGCATTCAAACAATGGCACTTTCTGGTGCCAAACGACTTCAGTCACAACTTTCCTTCCTGTAATCACAAGGTGTCCGTCACCAGTTTAACATTTTGTTCCCTGAAAGAACAACCTTGAAGAATAGCCTGGCTTCTCTTGTTTTACTTGTGTTTTACCATTACATAAATCAACTTTTTAAATCAATTGATTAGAGAAAGTTAAACAGATTTGTAATTTGTATATTACTGCTATATAAAAACCGTAATCCTTCCAAAATTTATCAGCTGCTGTACACTCCACAGGAAGTTCTTTTCTTTTTGAATTTCTTTTCTGTCTGACCACAGTGCTCTCTGCTGACAGCTCTGTCCATGTCAGGAACTGTCCACAATAGGATAGGTTTGCTATGGGGATTTGCTCCTACTTTGGACAGTTCCTGACATGGACAGAGGTGTCAGCAGAGAGCACTGTGGTCAGGCAGAAAAGAGATTAAAAAATAAAAGAACTTCCTCTTTAGTATACAGCAGCTGATAAGTACTGGAAGGATTAAGATTTTTAAATAGAAGTAATTTACAAATCTGTTTAAAGTTCTGGCACCAGTTGATTTAAAAACAATGTTTTCAAGTGGAGTAGCCCTTTAATTGTGGCTGAAGTTCTGTAATGACTAATGCAGATGCAATGTAGATGTATATATTCATAGGTTCTTAAGTTCTCGGGCCAAATTGCTGAAGCCACTGATGAGGATCTTCACAAGTTGGCTTACTATGGTGCAATATGTAGACTTTTCTTTACTCACATAACTCTATGACACGTTACCCAGAAGGATATGGCCGGGAATTTTCCTAATGTGACAGCCAAGCAGCACTAACTCTGACTGGAGGCCAACAAAGAGATGAATGTATTGCAGAGACTTTTCTTCTTTCTGAAGAAAAAGAAATTCTCCTAGCAGAGAACGGTTGGACCAGGCATTTCTCCTGCAATTATTAGCTAGGAGAATCATGTGACCAAAGCATCATTCATTTTGGTACAGTAAATTTATTAACCCTTACAATTCTAATACATCAGTGTTTGCAGTTAAAGGGGTACTCCGGTGGAAAACTTTTTATATAAATGAACTGGTGCCAGAGAGTTAAACAGATTTGTAAATTACTTCTATTAAAAAATATTTAGTACTTTTTAGCAGCTGTATGCTACAGAGGAAATTCTTTACTTTTTGAATTTTTCTTTTTTGTGTTGTCCACAGTGCTCTCTGCTGACACCACTGTCCGTATCATGAACTGTCCAGAGTAGCATAGGTTTTCTATGGGGATTTTCTCCTGCTCTGGACAGTTCCTGATATGGCATCAGGTGTCAGCAGAGAGCACTGTGGACAACACAAAAAAGGATTAAGATTTTTAATAGAAGTAATTTACAAATCTGTTTAACTTTCTGGCACCAGTTCATAAAAAAAGAAAAAAAAAAGTTTTCCACCGGAGTACCCCTTTAAAGTGGTTTAATGCATATAAATAAATTTGATTATTAACTCTACAGTAACTGATAAACATTAATGCATTATGCAAAACATTTACTCCCAGCTACTTTTTATAAGAAATTGTCTTGTGGCTGAAAAAGTTGTACTGGGACACTACAGTTAAAGGGATACTCCACCCCTAGACATCTTAGGAGATAAAATGTCTGATCGAGGAGGTCCTGCTGCTGGGGACCCCTGCATTTTCTCCTGCAGCACCCCCGTATATCAGCAGCATGAAGCCATGTTTGCTCCGTGGCTGATGTCGGGTGATACAGGGGCCGGGGTATCGTGACGTCACAGTCCAGCCCCTCGTGAAATCACGCCCTGCCCTCTCAATGCAAGCGTATGGGAGGGGGTGTGACTCACACCCCCTATCATAGACTTGCATTGAGGTGGCATGGCCATGACATCACGAGCCTCCGCCCTGCATTGCCAGTCATCCGGCAAGGAGCGAAGTTCGTTCCGTGCACTGGATGTCAGGGGTGCCGCAGCCGAGATCGCAGGGGTCCCCAAAAGTAGGACCCCCGCGATCAGATATCATATCCTCTATCCTTTGTATAGGGGATAAGATGTCTAAAGACGGAGTGCCCCTTTAAAATATATACTTTGTCTGGTATGGCAGGTTTTCCTCATTAAAGTGAATGGAAATTGGCTACAATAGAAGACACAGGCCCTGAAATAGTGTGGTGCTTCACCAGTGAATCTCTATGATTGTGTACATGAACTGTCTCTCTTATAGATATATATATATATATATATATATATATATATATATATATATATATGAGGTGAAGGTACTATTTCGTAGTCTACTCAGTAGAAGAGAATCTAAGAATGTATCCAAGCATTTCAGTATGAAGTCTTGAAATCCTCTACTGTTGGAATTCTTTTTGTTGCGTACAGGATTCTGGTTGTGGTATGCAGCAGACATCATGCCCGAATGGCAAAAATGCGTCTTTGTCATTATGGGTTTCATGACAGAGAGACAACTGCGGCAGCTGGGACTTTCCCGGTTAACGTTCAAAGTTCTAATTTTCTATGGTCTGAATGATACAGAAGCAAAAAACAAGTAGTTTGCTGGAGGCGGTAAGTGGTTTAGCAGCACTAGTGATGGATAACAGGTGGTCAGGGCCATACTTCAGGCCGAGTCATCTAATGGTGGCCGAGGACATTAGATAATCAATAGTAATAATTATTAGAAGTCCTGGTAATAACTGAAGTAACAATAGAAATGTAACTGTGCAGCCCTGATTCATATGGCCATATACTAGTAAATGCTACATAGAAACATAGAAGACTGTCAGCAATAAAACAGACCATATGGTCTAGGCTGCCCTTATCTTTTTTATTTTAATCTTAGGATATAGAGAGAGAGACAAAGCGAGAGAAAGAGAGAGAGTAAACAGTAGGCAGCACTCCAGAGTTAAGTGAAACAAAACTAGTGGTTTATTCCATGATGTGGTAGACAATGTTTCAACTTGAAAATGGCGCTGAGAGATCTCTGCAACGTTGTCTACCGCATCATGGAATAAACCACAAGTTTTGCTTCACTTAACTCTGGAGTGCTGCCTACTGTTTACTCTATGTCAAGGGAACCGGAGCACCGAGACTCTTTTGTGTCTGCACTCGATTCATTTTGGTCTGGATGTGCTGCTTCTTATTGGACTTTATATATATAATATTATCCCAGGCAGCCATACATTCACTTAATGTACATCTGCTAGAAGCTTGTTCCATGCCTGCATACATACACATATCCCCTTTTTTAGGTTCACAAGTGGCATAGCAGCTTACTGTCTACCTTTTATAAAACTAAACAAAAATATGATATATTTGGATAAAATAATGGACAATGTGAGTAAAGATTTTCTCTGGATTTCCTGTCAGTAAGGCTCTTTTCATACCACGTTTCCTGGTGTACATTTGCCATAAGCATCTGGAAATCTCCTGACACGTCTGGCATAGGTATCCATAGACCTCAATCACTTCATGGAGGCCATATAAGTGTCCTTTTGGCCTCCATTAGAATTTACTTTCAGTTTTTTAATAACTGGTATAATGCAAGTATCTGCACCATCTCATGGAGCAGGACCCAGTAAAAACAATGGCCCTGATTTACTAAGAGTGTTGTGTAGGTTTCTTTGTGGGTTTTAATTCCCTACAATTTATTTTCCACGGTATTTACTAAGGTTTCCCTACATTTTGCATTTTTTACACATGCTCTGATCTGTGGGGTTTTCCTCAGCTCAAATCCACCACATTTAATGTGGAAACCTTAGTAAATATGTTGGGTTTTTATGAAAATATCAGGATCACGCCCCTTTTCGGTAACCATGCCTCCTTTTACCGACAGCCATGCCCCTTTTTTGGGTTTTCTAAGTAAAACGGAGAGTTAGTCGGGTTTTTTTCAATTCTGCCGCAAATTCTGGCGCAGACAGATCTTCTGGTGCACAACCCGAGAAAACATGTTGGTTGGCAACAGTAAATGAGGGCCAATATGTACCCTGTGGTATACTTTATTCTACATTGGGGTCTATGTATGACAGATGGCACTAGATGGCATCCATCATAGCTATACAATGGAGGTATACATTGAAGAGTCATCTGTTATATACCCCATTTTGCGGAGTCCATCGAGGGTATACATCATGTACTCCCTGACCTCTTAGTGGCATCTGTCATACATAGGTTCCCATGTTAAAAAATCTATACAACATAGAATATGTTTGCTTACGGAATCCTGTTTTGCAGAATAGCACAGAAGTCTACGCTATTCCATACAACAGAAAAACAGAAATCCCAAAGGAAACCACCTGAATGGAGGCCAAAGCGACACTTTTATGGCCTCCGACGGATGATTTGGGTCTATAAATATGTTTGCCATATGTGCCGGGAGATTTCTGGATTGAAATGTCAAATGAACATGTGTGAAAAGAGCCTAACACCATAAAGAAATCTAAGAAATCTGACATCAGCCTTTCCTACAACAAAAATGGAAGATAACAGTGAACAATAGATTGCCTTTAAAGAGGTACTCTGCCACTAGACATCTTATCACCTATCCACGCCGGATGACTGGCGATGCGGGGCAGAGGCTTGTGATGTCATGGTCATGCCCCGCTCGTGATGTCACGGCCACGCCCCTGAATGCAAGTCTATGGGGGGGCATGACGGCAGTTACGCCCCCTCCCATAGACTTGTGTGGTAACGGGGTGTGATGCAAAGGGCAGATTGTGTGGTAACGGGGTGTAATGCAAAGGGCAGATGGAATTACCCTAGGGGCAGATGGCATTAACCCCTTATATTCGTGATGCCAAAGCATGGTTTATCCTAGATACCACCTGAAGGTATACAGCTAGATCCTGGGCTAGACACGGGACAATAATGACTCTGACTCCAAGTTGCAGATAACGGTAGCTTTACTGAGGGTAGACAGGTGGTAAAGTCTATACAGTTCAGCCAGGGCCCACGGAGGTGACTCAGAGACCTTAAGGGCTTGCTGGGACTTGTAGTAGATGGGGTCAATTAAATTCAGGCCACGGTGACTTGACAAATGGTGACTGTGACTGACTTGACTTGACTTGACTGATGACTGACAATACTGAGACTGTGGTTACTTGTAGCTGCTTGTGGCTGCAGACTTGGACTTGGATCTCCTATGACTCTGGACACTCTCTAGGACTCAACTTGACCTCAGCAAAGACTTGTAAGGAAAGAGAGAGCTAGCTCCACCCAGGGCTTATATAGGGGAGAGTAGCAGGGAGCCCACAGGTCACCCCTGGGATCACCTGGTCACTGGTACCTCCTGGGTAACAATCACATGACAAGTCACATGGTAACAGTCTTAAAGTGACAACACTTTCTGAACACATTACATGTTATAATACATTAGAAACATATTTACATGGGGGGACAGATGCAAGGGGGCCCAGGGGACACTGTAGGGAGGCTGCCTGACAGGGCAGCAAGGGTATGGGGTAACACGTCCTGTACTGGGCCACCATTGAGGTTGCGTGGCCGTGACATCATGAGCCTCCGGGGCTGCACCTGACTCTCTATACGAATGCCGGGTGCAGCAGAGAGATCCCCAGCGGCGGGACCACCACGATGATACATCTTATCCCCTATCCTTTGGATAGGGGCAGAGTAACCCTTTAACTGCACAGCAAATGTCAAGGGTTGTGTTTATTTAATATTATTGAAAAATGTGTGTAACAATTTTTTTTTTACATCTATTTGGTATATACAAAATTAAATGTGTTTAATTATTTAATATAATTGATTAAATGTAATTTATTCTCAATATCCGCCATTCTCTGCCCCATATAATAAAGGTTTCCTATGCTCATGTTTTTTTTTTTTTACTTCCGCACATGTTAAAAGAGCGTTGTGATTTAAGCAAATGTAAAATGTGAGATTTTGGTTGCTGTTTTCTTTGTTTAACCCTATAAAAAGTACCCAATATTCCTTACGCCCATGCCTTCTGATATATCGGCTAATGCACCCTTTACGTGCCAGGCAGCAGCTCCTCCACAGCCTCTGCTGCAGACTAATGTATGGAGCCGTTCCGTTTCACATCTGGCTCCTACTAATGAGCCGGCTAGTCTGCTCCATGACAGTCAGAAGGGAAGACACTCACATCTCTACATCTTGTCATCTCCCTCTTCCCTGCTTATCAATTCCCAGTGTCCCTGGCCTACCTCCCCCTTCACGCTCACACACATGCTCATCTTGTTTACCCCAGTGAATGGGATTGGTGGTATAAATAGAAGATGATGTAATGCTTTTCTCCCAAGAGAACCACTCCGTCAATGGAAGGTGCTGTGCGGATTTTAATGGTGTCTGCGCGCGCATAAATGTAATATCGGATATGTGCATATCAATGAAATATAAGACTTATTCTGCTTCTTTATACCATCCTATTATCTGGTATTCATATTTGGTATCTGTATAAAATGGTATATATTACGCATCAACCTATTACCATTGATAATATAGAAGTATCAGTTTTCTATGCCTCTTTGTTATACACTATCACTATATAAAGGTTAACCCTATCATATTTATTAAGCCATTGTAATTTTTCTGGGTACTCACACTCCAAACCGGACTGATAGGTGAATTTGTCATTTAGAGTGTGGGCCCCGGTAGGGACAGGGACTGATTTAAGTGATGCCAGGCTCTGTACAGTGCTCTGTAACATGTTGGCGCTATATCAATAAAGGAATTATTAATGAATTCTACACATTAAAGTGTAAAATCTGGGGGCCGGATCTGCTCACAATGACCTTTGTGTGGACAGATGTAAAGTCCTGGTCACAGATGTGAGTGTCACAGTTATTTCCTAGCCCTTTTGTTTGTAGAAGCGTTATTCTTCTTTGTCAGTGACAGTTCAATGCCTGCTGTAGCCTCCCATTGCCCCATTGTTTGTCTGCCCCAATATAAACAGATCAGACTGCAAATGTTATGTAGGATCAATGGCTGTCCAATATAGAGACAATGACATCTTGTGTCTGCTAAAGTGCTGTATAGAAGTATAAAAAAATAAAAAAAAATTATTATATATAAATATATATGTATGTGTGTGTGTGTGTGTGTGTGTGTGTGTATATATATATATATATATATATATATATATATATATATATATATAGCTTAAAATGTCACACATTTATTTTGCAGGAAGGAACTTAAATTGGAATCTATCACCTAGATTGTTTTACTAATTAAAAACAGATAGTGAAATATATTGAATTTTTTTTTAAATCTTTTTTTATGTTCATGAATATAGGATCAACCATCTTGCTTTATGGGGAGATATGTTTTACAGCAGCCCAATAAACTCAGGATGTTAACTGACTTGGGAGAGCGTCAACAGGAGAATTCTATGCATGTTCTGTGACCTGTGCTGGGATGAATGTTCAGGGAGGAGGAAAGCTCTGATTATCAACTATGGTGAATGGTCTGATCCCATCCTATTTACATATTGTCAACTTTCTGTGTAAACCTAAGGGTATGTCCACGCAGTGGAATTTCTGGGATGAATTCCGCCACAAATTCCACTGTAATTTACTGTCTTATGATTCAAAATGGGATTCGGCAGTCCCATTCAAACAGTAAGATTTCATTGTTTGTTTTAAAACAGTGATACAGAAAATAATTTTAAAAAAATACCCCCGAAAAATATGATGATTAAAATTGAATTTAAATACTAGGTGATTTTCTGATGACACACAGAAAATTTTGTTTGCTAAGCAGTATTTTCCATTAGGACAATTGCTTAGCAACAGACGCTTCAAGAAGTGTGTGACAATGCTAGGCCATGTTTAGAATTATACAATACAGAAATTTAGGTGCACTACTGTGGTAGATGTATACAGTGACATTGGCTAATCCCTCAACACTGATGTTAAAATTGAGACATTCGCCAGTGTATCCTTATATAAAGGACACACCAGAGCCCGCACACCAACGCCAAGGTTTCTCAGATGGCACGGGACCTAACGCTAACCTACCTGTGCGTAATAAGCAAAAACCAGGGGCCAGTGGGCAATTACAGCAGCACTAGGTCGACATGCAGCCTGCTCCCAGTTCCCTCCAGCGTGACTGAGCACACATACAATGGAAGGGGGGAGAGAGGCTACAAGCCCCACCCAAGTTGGCTGATATAGGTGCATGGCCTCACAGGTGCAACCCTAATGCTGCCTGGAAAGTGTTCAAGGCGCATTAACATATGGAGTTTACACACCTCCACGTATAAATTTACAAACAACAACAAAAAACGTGGTCTCAAATGGCTGGAGGTGCTCAACCCCAAATGCAGTTGTGCATATATACTGGGGGAGCAGATCCTGCCCTTGTAGTCCGTTGCTAGGGGCGATCCCCAGCATAAAAATGCATACAATGGAGGATGCCTGCAGCGGACTACAAGTGCCACAATAGAATCCTACACCAGATAAACGGTGTGGATGTGTAACAATTAGAATAATACAATACAGAAATTTAGGTGCACTACTGTGGTAGATGTATACAGTGACATTGGCTAATCCCTCAACACTGATGTTAAAATTGAGACATTCGCCAGTGTATCCTTATATAAAGGACACACCAGAGCCCGCACACCAACGCCAAGGTTTCTCAGATGGCACGGGACCTAACGCTAACCTACCTGTGCGTAATAAGCAAAAACCAGGGGCCAGTGGGCAATTACAGCAGCACTAGGTCGACATGCAGCCTGCTCCCAGTTCCCTCCAGCGTGACTGAGCACACATACAATGGAAGGGGGGAGAGAGGCTACAAGCCCCACCCAAGTTGGCTGATATAGGTGCATGGCCTCACAGGTGCAACCCTAATGCTGCCTGGAAAGTGTTCAAGGCGCATTAACATATGGAGTTTACACACCTCCACGTATAAATTTACAAACAACAACAAAAAACGTGGTCTCAAATGGCTGGAGGTGCTCAACCCCAAATGCAGTTGTGCATATATACTGGGGGAGCAGATCCTGCCCTTGTAGTCCGTTGCTAGGGGCGATCCCCAGCATAAAAATGCATACAATGGAGGATGCCTGCAGCGGACTACAAGTGCCACAATAGAATCCTACACCAGATAAACGGTGTGGATGTGTAACAATTAGAATAATACAATACAGAAATTTAGGTGCACTACTGTGGTAGATGTATACAGTGACATTGGCTAATCCCTCAACACTGATGTTAAAATTGAGACATTCGCCAGTGTATCCTTATATAAAGGACACACCAGAGCCCGCACACCAACGCCAAGGTTTCTCAGATGGCACGGGAATTAGTAAAGGGGTTTTGATGTACATGGATATGGGCCCCATCTGTAATCTTCTGAAAATAAGAATTAAAAAAAAATTGTTGTTCTTTTTCCTGAAAGAGCATTGTTCTTGTCCATAAGTGGGATAGAAATGCATTACCAGTCACAGCTTATGGACAGAAATGGAGCTGTTTCTTAAAAATCTGCCCTAATAAGCCCCAATAGCTGCATAGCTTATCACAGTGGATAGACTAACATGACCACCAGATCCCTAACCAGGGATTACTATTACCTTATTCCAAAAGTTCCCATTGTAATTCTAGCGGAAAACAGACGCCATAGCTGTACATTCTGCCACTACAGATGCCAGCATCTCGCAGACCGCCACTGTGGGTCACGTGAGTCAATACCCAGGAGCAGGGCTCTGCTCTGGGTCATTAGCACATCGCTACTCCCTGCACTATTACTTGTTACTGAGGGGTGCCTAAATGGATGGGATGTGATTGCGGTGTGTTTCATTTTGTTTACTTCATATGGTGCACTTTATTGTAACTGTTGCACCTTTTTGGCCTCGGCTTTTATTTTACACTCTGTGTCACTAAGTTGTAGTTCATGTTTGTGACATTGGCTGTTTATGCTCTGTAGCCCCTGACGAACCCATTGATCTGGGGGAAACGAGTTGGGCGGGCGGGCTGACTATTCCTTATTACAGGGATTGACAAAGGGGTAGACCGGGGCAGGGGTCGTCCTTTCTAGGACGAGTGCCCCGACAGTTCCCTGAGCGAGCAGGGGTAGTGGCACGACATCTCCCTGATAGGGTATACTAGGGCCACAGCCCTACCCACCCTGGTCTCTTATTGCTTATCCCCTATCACTCCCTGACCATCACCTTGGCCTTGTGACTGACTCAGACTGCTGTCCACAATCTATGGCCTCTGGGTCCGATGTGACTACTTTTTCTGTTGTATTGTTGTCAGTGGGGTCCTGTCTTTTAAATAGCACATTAAATGTTAAGTTTTAAGTTGTTATACCCCTTCTGTGAAGCATATTTTGAAACTGGGTATTTACTACAGAATCCTGTAATTTATATATACACAGTGGCAACACAAGGCTTTAAAACTAAGACAAAACTAGCCCCCTGACATGTTTCGCTCTTTAGAGCTTCATCAGAGGTCTGGCTAATGGCTGCCCCCCCTAGGGCCGTTTGATTTATATAATCTCTGCCAGTGACATCACACAAAGGGGAAGGAACTCACTCCTCTAAATATGTAGTCCTATCAATGTCCCAAAGTACTCCGGACCAATTGACCATCCTATTATTAGAATGACCACACACTCATGATGTCCAATCAACTATCACTTGTTTGTGCACACTCAGCTTTTCCCCCTATTCTCAGCCATAAAAAGGCCAAACATTTTTGGCTGTTTTATATGATAATCTGCAGTTTTTGCAAATACCTTGTTACGCCGAGCGCTCCGGGTCCCCGCTCCTCCCCGGAGCGCTCGCTACACTCTCCTCACTGCAGCGCTCCGGTCAGATCCACTGACCCGGGGCGCTGCGATACCGCCTCCAGCCGGGATGCGATTCGCGATGCGGGTAGCGCCCGCTCGCGATGCGCACCCCGGCTCCCGTACCTGACTCGCTCTCCGTCAGTCCTGTCCCGGCGCGCGCGGCCCCGCTCCCTAGGGCGCGCGCGCGCCGGGTCTTTGCGATTTAAAGGGCCACTGCGCCGCTGATTGGCGCAGTGGTTCCAATTAATGTTATCACCTGTGCACTTCCCTATATCACCTCACTTCCCCTGCACTTCCTTGCCGGATCTTGTTGCCATCGTGCCAGTGAAAGCGTTTCCTTGTGTGTTCCTAGCCTGTGTTCCAGACCTCCTGCCGTTGCCCCTGACTACGATCCTTGCTGCCTGCCCCGACCTTCTGCTACGTCCGACCTTGCTTCTGTCTACTCCCTTGTACCGCGCCTATCTTCAGCAGCCAGAGAGGTTGAGCCGTTGCTAGTGGATACGACCTGGTCACTACCGCCGCAGCAAGACCATCCCGCTTTGCGGCGGGCTCTCGTGAAAACCAGTAGTGACTTAGAACCGATCCACTAGCACGGTCCACGCCAATCCCTCTCTGGCACAGAGGATCCACTACCTGCCAGCCGGCATCGTGACATACCTGGACTCATAGTGGCACCTGGCATCTTCCGCCCCCTTCCCCTTTACTGTAAAGCCGGACTTCATTCAAATTCTGGGAGTCTGATTTGGCAAGGAAGGAGCAGCCCTCAAGTCTTTGCAAGACCGACTAGGAAAGATAAACTCTAAGATTGGACTGTGGAGCTCCAGAAAGCTCTCGATTGAGGGCAAAACACTTGTCTTGCGGAGTGAAGTTTTGCCTGTGCTCCAGTATACTGCACAGGCCTGGCCTCCCCATACCATCGTTTGCAAGGCCATCACCCGGACAGTGTTTCGCTTCATCTGGGGCAAAATGGACAGAGTCAAGAGGACTGTGATGTACAAGGAACCCCGCAAGGGTGGGAAGGGAATACCCGATACCCCCACTCTGTTGAGGGCCTCCTTTACATGTGATAGTGTGCAGTGGACTCTTGTTGAAAAGACTGGCTCAGCGGGCAGGTCCATGTCTTTCTTGTTTCTCATGCCCCTCTGGAGACAGCTGGGCTGGGACAAGTGGGACAGCTCCATCCCTTACAACTCAAACACTCCCGGGTTCTATGGGGATGTTGTCCGGTTTGTGAGGGAGCACCAGCTGGAAGGACTGAAACCTGACCTATGGAAGCCGGAGACAATCCACAAGCTCATCCGAGCTAAGGACTTGTTAGAGACTATTCCGGGGCTTCCTGCAGCCACTGCAGAGACAGTTTGGACAAATGTGGCCTCAAAGCTGCTTACCAATGGACAAAAGGACTTGTCGTGGATGGCCGTCAAGGGAGGACACTCTCTCAGGTCATTCATGCATGCCCGTGACCTGTGCAGAACCCGGTACTGCCCCTGGTGCTCCTACAGGGTTGAAACATCTTTGCACATGTTTTGGCAGTGCCCCTTTGCTCAGAGTCTGTTGGATGCCCTGGAACATGAACTCAGAGACTCTGTAACCAGGAACTGCCTATCGCACCATTTGGTGCTTTACGGTCTGTTCCCTGAGACCCACGACGTGGAGGCCATCCAGGAGGCCTGGCACCTTATGAACTGTGTTAAAGACGCTGTGTGGCTTGCCAGGAACCGCCTCGTGATCAACAGGGAGAACATGTCTGTCCGGGACTGCCGCAGGTACATCAGAAGCATGCTCAGAGACTATTCCATCTTGGACAGCTCGGCCGTTGATGAGGAAGAAGAGGAGTGAAGACCCCTCTCCTTCTCCCATGTCTCCTTGAAGATACAGCCCAGCAGTTTGGCCCTGTGATCTGCCCCCCCTACCCCCCCCCCCACATAGTCACCCACGCCCCCCAGCCCCGCCCCATAGCCCACCTCCCTACCCCGATCACAGATTGTATTGTTTTGTTGTTCGATCTCTTGTGCTTTTCTATTACAGGATTGAGCGGAGTGTTAGAGTAGCCTGATGTGCGATGTATAGCTTAGGGAACCTTTGCTGTGTATTGTGCTGTCATGCTTTGTGTGATTGTAATTTATTGTATGACTTGTAATGACTGAACGGACAATAAAGCTCTTTCAATAACCTTTATGTAAAATACTTTTTATTCCTTCTCCTATCTGTTGAGACCAAATTCTGAAATTTTAATACATGCACTTGGTGAGTGACTCCCTTCTTTTTGTAGGTTTTCTATTAAGCAAAGTTTTTCTACCCAATCCCTGTCCATAAAAAACTAAAAAAGATGGAAAACCCCTTCAGGGTACGTTCACACATACAGGATCCTGCGCATATTTGATGCACAGGATTTGTAACTGCAGATTAGAAGCTGTGCTCAGTCATTTAGTTTACACTGAAATCTGCAGCAGAAAATCCTGCGCATCAAATCTGCGTACGTGTTAATGTACCCTTAAAAAGTCTCATTAACTGGATTATACTGCTAGTGCCCCGCTCATGTTGCTCAACAGGAACTCTCGTAAATCTCACATCTTACAGAGAAATTATCAAGTATAGTAACCCTATCTCACCAGACATATCCAGACCGCATTTGGGACTGGGATACAGGATCTTGCATGAGGAATTTTCCAGGCGGCTTCTCTCTGGAGGTACGCTGGGTCTTTGCCCTGAGACTGTATTTTTGGAACGTCAATTGCCAGCACAGCATTAAACGTCAAAGCCTCAGCTTGTACAGGCAGATCTTAAACCACAAACTTGTTCTAAAACACACAGCTTAACCCCTTTTCACAGTTAACAAAGTTGTGTTTCTTTGTTCTTTAACGAAAATGTTAACTGGAATGGCAAGCCTCCTCTGCTAAGGGAAATAAAGAACTTAATAGGTGGACGGATCATCCATGGTAAATAGGAAAATGTTAAGGCTTTGGCAGGTGTTGCACCTTCTACATACTCCTGTCTGGAAAATCCCATAGTTTACTATTCACAGGCAGACAATAAGTTAGAAGACGTCAGTCCCACCAAGAGTTCAGTGCACACATTCCGCCATCCCTTCCCCCTTGACCTTTGGAGCTATAGTAATAACAAGGACTTGAGAGAAGGAAACATTTCATTGCCAAGACACTCCTCCTCTCCTTCCGTATAAAAGTGTATACTGTGTAATAGGTTCCTTACTACATTAAACACTCTGGCTTTACCTGATTCTTGAAGACCAGATATTGCAATGAATTTAGTGTAAAAGCTAACTTAAGACATGAGGGGGTGAAGGAGTTAGGGCCTGTGTGTTTCTGTGAAGCCTGGGTGACTCTGAGAAAATAATCACAACTTTAAGACTTTTAATAATGTCTGATATAACTTTCTGGATCCAAACTTAATGGGGTACTCTGCCCGAAGACATCTTATCCCCTATTCAAAGGAACCCCTGCGATCTTGGCTGCGGCACCCAAGATATCTGGTGAACGGAGCGAACTTCGCTCCATGCCGGATGACTGGCGATGTGGGGCGTAGGACGTCATGGCCATGCCCCCTCAATGCAAGTCTATGGGAGGGGGCGTGTTGGCTGTCACACCCAATGCCATAGACTTGCACTGAGGGGGCGTGGTTGTGACGTCACAAGTGGGGCGCGGCTGTGACATCACGAGCCTCTGGCACTGCACCCGACGCTCTAAACAAACACTCAGTGCAACAGGGAGATCGGGTCCAGCAGCGGGACCCCTGCCATCAGACATCTTATCCCCTATCCTTTGAATAGGGGATAAGATGTCTAGGGGTGGGGTACCCATTTAAGTAGAAGGAGTGGTCAGCTGAATAGTAAAACTCTCAAAGGGTCCCAGACACATTAGAAGTGACAATCTATGGGGGCTTCCCGACTCTTCCCTAACAGATTATGTCAGGGGAGAGAAGGGTCAGACATTTTCAATTTCTGCTGCCTGATCCTTTTGTTTTTGGGTAAAGAAGCTGCCCCCAAAAGGAGTCCGGAAGTGGCTTATCCCCCTGCATCCATTAAAAGTGTTATCCAGGGTTAGACAAATAGCCAATATTATTAACAAAAACCGCACCTCCCCATGTTTGTTATTGCAACTAATTCTATTAAAGTGAATGGAGCCAAATTGTAATGCCACATACAGCCTGACGGCAGGTGTGGTGCTTTTTTTGTTGTTGAAGAAATTAGCTGTTTTTCTATTCCTGGATAACTCCTTTAAGAAAAATGAATGCTCACCTGAGCAGAAAGGGCATGTGTATTAGGGGATCGGGAGATATAGCTCAAATGTGTATAGTTCGCTTTATATGGCTGAAAACCTAGCACAAGAGAATCCAAACAACAGCTTCTCTTCCAAAACTAGGTACGCTATAAGTGAATGTTGTACATCTTGGCAAAAAAATTACATTTCTAATATACTTCATAAACAAATGTTATACAGCATTGCAGAATCTGTTTGCACTATAAATAATTATTATAATGATGATATTATCTCCTTTATATAGAAATCATGACCACTAGGGTCCAAAAAAGGCCACTAGGGGTCCCCATACCATCCAAACATAATCCTGTCTGGCTGCAGCATTTTTGCCCAGGCTGAAGCACATGCAAGGACAAAGTCCAGTGACTAGGACTCCTCTGTGCTCACTCCTGTCCTGTCTATCAGACTGCAGAATGAAAACAGAGAGGAAGGGGTTAGAGTGCAGCCTGTAGTTATTAGATGAAGAGACAAAGCACATCACAACAGACACGCCCCTTCTTGAGCAGTGTATGTCAGAATGAGTGAGCAGTAGAATGCAGGAATTTTTGAGGACATACAGAAGCTAGACAGATTTAAAAAAAGTGAAAAATCTGCATGACCTAATGAGTGATATATATAAACATTATTTGTTTTCTGTGATTTGACACGTTAAGATTTTAAGTTTATTTGAAGTCCTGTGTAAACTACACTCAACAAATAAGAACCTCTTCTCTGCTGTTGGATATGTAGCTGTAGGATTTGCAGAGCTATCAGTTGTATGCTAGGAGTTGTAGTATCACAACAGAGGGAGATCCACAGGTTGGAGATCACTGACCTATACCATGCTGTGCAGAGATGACGGGGCACAAGTCGCCATCTGTACGGAAGGACAAAGCTGACATTAAACAGACACAGATTAACCTATCAGCTTCCCTTTATATACCTTTACTCCAGTCTTCTACTGACTGACTGTGTCACAGGACATTCGGGGACAGCAGGAGGGTCTGGATCGCAGGACGCCAATGCGTGCCTAGCTTTAAAACCTAAGATTACATTTGGTAGCTCTAATGTATCAACTTGTCAGGAAATGTAACTACATGGTAGTTAGAGCCGAGCTCCGTGATGCTGTTTTATTGACGTCTCTAATCTCTGGAACTTCCTGTTTTATTAGCGTCATCGCCAAGCGCAACTTAACAACTTCCTGTCCTGTAAATAATGTCATTTCCCTGGGATACATTGCTGAATGTATCTATCTCTGCCTGTGGGTTTAGACAAGCGCACGTGACTCTTGCATCAGTCTAAAGGTGCAGTCACACCACATTTTTTGCAGTACAGTTCACGTATCAGGTTTTTGATGAAAAACGGATTCCTCAAAACTGCACTAAACTGTATCAAAACGTGTGTACAAATTTTAACCCGTATACGGTATGAAAGATGTTGCCCGGTTGCATCTGTTTTTTAGGAAAACACCGTATATGTTTTTAACTTTTCACTCCATTATGAATAAAGTTTCACTTGTTTGATTGTAATTCCAAGAAAAAAAAACTGTTCAAAGTCAAAAAGCGTATGGTGCAAACCGGATGGAACCATAGGCACATACGGTTCCCATTGACTCCCATGTAAAAAAAAATGGTTTAATACAGTTTTTTACCCAGACCTAACACTATGGTAGACTAAGGTTTTGGGTACGGGAAGAAAAACGGTAAAAACCGTACAAGACGCAACTGGATGCATCTATTGGCATACGGTTTTAGATGGAGAGTCAATGCATGCGGTTTTCAGTATGGTTCTGTTTCCACACTGAATGCATGGTGTGAATGCACCCTTAATCCAAGATTTTATTCTACTAGATGTAATAGTGAATTGTCATGACAAAATCATTCTATAGAATATAAGAAGAAAGAGCCAATTGGGGGAGATTTATCAAAACCTGTGAGAGGAAAAGTTACCCAGTTGCCCATAGCAACCAATCAAATCCCTTCTTTCATTTTCAGAGGCCTTTTTCAGAAATGAAAGAAGTGATCTGATTGGTTGCTATGGACAACTTTTCCATGTTCCGTTACTGACTGTCGACCTATTGTGTCAATATCACACTTGTGTAGTTTGTGCATGTCTTATGGGGGAGATTTATCAAAAACTGTGCAGAGGTAAAATTGCTCAGTTTCCCATAGCAACCAATGGGATTGCTTCTTTCATTTTTCAGAGGTCTCTTTAAAAATTAAAGAAGGGATCTGATTGGTTGCTATGGGTAACTGGGCAACTTTTCTCTGTCCAGTGGTGAACCCAGTGGTGAACAACTTAACCCCTTTCCTAAGGAATTAGGGGAAAAGTTTGAGATCGTGGGGGGTCCGACCGCTGGGGCCCCCTGCGATCTCCTGTACGGAGCCCCGACAGCCCGCGGGAAGGGGGCGTGTCGACCTCCGCACGAAGCGGCGGCCGACACGCCCCCTCAATACAACTCTATGGCAGAGCCGAAGCGCTGCCTTCGGCAATCTCCGGCTCTGCCATATTGAGGGGGCGTGTCGGCCGCCGCTTCGTGCGGGGGTCGACACCCGCTATCTGGCCTGGCCCCCGTACAGAGAGATCGCAGGGGGACCCAGCGGTCGGACCCCCCGCGATCTCAAACTTATCCCCTATCCTTAGGACAGGGGATAAGTTTTTCACCACTGGACTACCCCTTTAAGGTGTCACATGTCTGTGGTCACTTATTACCATGGCTTCGCCACTTGTCTGTTGGTAGCGGTACAATTTTAATAACAGATCATGGGTTGTAGATGTATAAAACAGCTGGCATTTTGTTCGGCCTAAATTCATATCCAGCATAAAATGTGACACAATGCTGGGCGGAGAGGGTGTGGACACCAGCGATAGGACTCTCCAGGGAAATGTCTTTCATTTTATGTTGTCAATTGAAAAAATTAAAAATAAAGAATGACGCACAAAATCTGATGGTGAAAAATTTTATATGGATAAAATCATCCTATGTTAAAAGCGACATTTGGGAATGCAGTAGGTGTTGGTAGGGTCTAGGTTAGTGTTCCCCCAGCCTGAGGCTCTCCAGCTGTTGCAAATCTACAATTTGATCTGAGGTATAGTTCTGCAACAGAGAGCCACAAGTGTGAGGGACATTGGTCTAAGTCAGTGTTTTTCAAACAGTATGCTTCCAGCTGTTGCAAAACTACAACTCCCAGCATTCCCGGACAGCCTTTGGCTGTCCGGGGATGCTGGGATCTGTAGTTTTGCAACAGCTGGAGGCATGATGTTTAAAAAACACTTGGTTAACCCCTTAACGACCAAGGACGTATATTTACGTCCTTGGCCGGCTCCCGCGATATAACGCGGGGTCACGCGATGACTCCGCGTCATATCGGGTCGGTCCCGGCATGTATCTGATGCCGGGACCCGGGGCTAATAGCGCGCGGCAGCGATCGCGGTGCCACGCGCTATTAACCCTTTAGACGCGGCGTCTAAAACGAAAGTGAAAGCTGCCCGGCAGCTCAGCTGGGCTGATTGGGACCACCGCAGTGAAAATGCGGTGTCCCGATCAGCTGGGACACGAGCGGAGGTCCTCTTATCGGCCTCCGGCGTGTCCCCTCAGCGATTGATTGCCCAAGCCTGAGATGCAGGCTTGAGCAATCGACCGCCGATAACGCTGATCATTCCAAAGCTATGGCTTTGCAGTGAACAGTGCTGACAATCAGTGTGTGCAGTGTTATAGGTCCCTATGAAAGCTATAACACTGCAAAAAAAAAGTGTAAAAAAAAAAGTTAATAAATGTGATTTAACCCTTTCCTTAATAAAAGTTCAAATCACCCCCCTTTTCCCATAAAAAAAAACACCATGTAAATAAAAATAAATATAAACATATGTGGTATCGCCGCGTGCGTAGATGTCCAAACTATAAAAATATATCATTAATTAAACCGCACGGTCAATGGCGTACGAACAAAAAAATTCCAAAGTCCAAAATAACGTATTTTTGGTCGCTTTTTATATCATGAAAAAATTTATAAAAAGCGATCAAAAAGTCCGATTAATACAAAAATGGTACCTCTAACAACTTCAGATCACGGCACAAAAAATGAGCCCTCATACTGCCCCATATGCAGAAAAATAAAAAAGTTATAGGGGGTCAGAAGATGACAATTTTAATATTTTTCTGCATGTAGTTATGATTTTTTACAGAAGTACGACAAAATCAAATCTATATAAGTAGGGTATCATTTTAATCGTATGGACCTACAGAATAAAGATAAGGTGTTATTTTTACCGAAAAATGTACTGCGTAGAAACGGAAGCCCCCAAAAATTACAAAATGGCGTTTTTTCTTCAATTTCGTCGCACAATGATTTTTTTTCCGTTTCGCCGTAGATTTTTGGGTAAAATGACTGATGTCACTGCAAAGTAGAATTGGTGGCGCAAAAAATAAGCCATCATATGGATTTTTAGGGGCAAAATTGAAAGGGTTATGATTTTTAAAAGGTGAGGAGGAAAAAACGAAAGTGCAAAAACAGAAAAACCTGTGGTCCTTAAGGGGTTAAGTGCTTAGACACCGCCCCATTCTCCCTCAAACACACACACACAAATGTCACATGACTATCAGGATTTTTCGCTCATAATCTTTTTTACACTTTTCTTTAGCATTTTTTTTTTGGCGTGAAAAATTTGCCACAAAAAGAGCAAACAAACAAAAATACACTGCCCCTTCATTTTTCTCCTCCATGATTTTTATCAAAAATAGTAGATTATTATTTTTTTTTTGGTCTTTTATTCCCTGCATGTTCCTCATTACGAGTCATGTGATTCTTTCATCATGTGACTCAAGGATTTTTATTAAGGAATTGGTCAACAAAGACGCCAACATACATGCGCACACATGGCGTTCTGCTGTTTTTTTCCCCCACCTATAGAAATCTATTGGAGGAAATCACTTCTTGAAAAAAATGAGCATGTCGAAATTCTGAAAAATAGCAACTGAGCCTAAAAATGATTTACCGGGTACTCGGGTGGAATTTTTTTTTTTTGTATAAATCAACTGGTGCAGAAAGTTATACAGATTTGTAAATGACTTCTATGACAAAATCTTAATCTTTCCAGAACTTATTAGCCGCTGTATACTCTAGAGGAAGTGGAGTAGTTATTTTCAGTCTGACCACTGTGCTCTCTGCTGACACCTCTGTCCATGTCAGGAACTGTCCAGAGCTATGGGAATTTGATCCAATCTGGACAGTTCCTGACATTGAAAGAGGTGTCAGCAGAGAGCCCTGTGGTCAGACTGAAGAGAACTATGCAACTTCCTCTGGAGCATACAGCAGCTGATAAGTATGGAAAGGATTAAGATTTTTTTAATAGAAGTAATTTACAAATCTGTTTAACTTTCTGGAGCGAGTTGATATGAAAAAAAAAATTCTACCAGAGTACCCCTTAAAGGGGTACTCACGTGGAAAACTTTTTTTTTTAAATCAACTGGTGTCAGAAAGTTAAACAGATTTGTAAATCACGCAATGTAAAGAAGCAAGAAAGGAGAGGGCACACTAGGGTGTTACTGCACCTGTCTCGAGGGTACTGAAAGGTCTCAGTGGGCCTCAGTAGGTCTCCTGCGGGGTGCACATACGAAGGGTATGAAGTATCAATAGGTACAATAACAAAGGCACGTGTGTGCACTCACCGCTCAGTGGAGACAGCTAAGCTTGGAAGTCCGGTTCGGGGAAGGCTGGATTACAGCATCGGTGCAGGTGGAAGGGCACTCGGAGGCCCCTTCCACCTGCACCGATGCTGTGATCTAGCCTTTCCGGAACTGGACTTCCAAGCTGAGCTGTCTCCGCTGAGCGGTGAGTGCACACACGTGCCTTTGTTATTGTAAAGATTTGTAAATCACTTCTATTAAAATATCTTAATGCTTCCAGTACCTTTTAGGGGCTGTATACTAAAGAGAAATCTAAAAAAGAAATGCATTTCCTCTTATGTCATGACCACAGTGCTCTCTGCTGACCTCTGCTGTCCATTTTAGGAACTGCCCAGAGCAGCATATGTTTGCTATGGGGATTTTCTCCTGCTCTGGACAGTTCCTAAAATGGACAGCAGAGGTCAGCAGAGAGCACTGTGGTCATGAAATCAGAGGAAATGCATTTCTTTTTTGGATTTCTCTTTAGTATATAGCCCCTAAAACGTACTGGAAGATTTTTTAATAGAAGTGATTTACAAATCTGTTTAACTTTCTGGCACCAGTTGATTAAAAAAAAAAGTTTTCCATGGGAGTACCCCTTTAAGGGTCAAACAAATGTTTACCTATTGACTCCCAGCTAACATCAGGCCATAGCATTTTTTTCCCCGAAAAAAGTGGCGTTTTTCTTTTTTTTTTTTCTTTTTTTAAATTTTTTTAAATAAAAAACACTGAGTGTTCTCAGCCTAAGGTCTGGAATGCAAGACTGAATAATCACACATAGGTGACCTCTGCAAGAATGTTTGATCTATGTTGCATAAAGGACAGTAGCTGGGACTGGTGCCATCTTATAATAATTTATATGTGCCATGTTTGTATGATATACAGCATGAATATTGTTGCAAAACAGCATCAAATGAAATGTCAGTGAAAAGTTGCTCAAGTCTTTGCCTAAAACATTTCATTATTACGACCTGTAAGAACCTATTATCTTTGATTAGATTATTTCTCAAGACTAGAAATTTCAGGGCTACAAAGTCATATAAGAAGGCCTCTAAGGGTCACACGGCGGGATCCTTCTGCACTGTGGGGGGAAACATCCGCCGCGGAAATCTCGATTCTCGTGTCCACGGAAAGAGACATGTCTATTCCTTCTGCGGATTTCTCATAGACAGCAATGCATTTCAAAGCAGTCCTAGTGCCCACCAGAAGTTTTAAATATGTGGAATGTGTTTTCTGGACGGCCATTTCACACATTTTGTTACCGTGTGAACATTCCCTTGCAATAAATATCAGAAGAGTGCAAAACTCAATTTACATGCAGGGTAGATCTGCAAGGATTGTAGGGCATGTTGTGAATTGCACATTGCCCTATGTATTATATATGTGATGTAACAAGTGGATTTTGCTAGGGATTTGTATTGTACTCCATGGCTGAAAACATTGTCTAAAGTCACCCTTTAGGTAGCAGACAGCTATACATCACACTCTTATAAGTAAGCAACAGGTTAAAGGACATATTTTATGAATCTACCAGAACATATTTCTTAAAGGGGTATTACAGGAAAAATTTTACAGATCTGTATATTACTTCTAAAAAAAATCTTAATCCTTTCAATAATTATCAGCTGCTGAAGTTGAGTTGTTGTTTTCTGTCTGGCAACAGTGCTCTCTGCTGACATCTCTGCTTGTCTCGGGAATTGCACAGAGTAGAAGAAGTTTGCTATGGGGATTTGCTTCAAAACTGGGCGGTTCCTGAGACACGTGTCATCAGAGAGCACATAGACAGAAAAGAACAACTCAACTTCAGCAGCTCATAAGTACTGAAAGGATTAAGATTTTTTAATAGAAATAATTTACAAATCTGTTTAACTTTCTGAAGCCAGTTGATATATATAAAAAAAGGTTATTTCCTGGATAACCCCTTTAATTAATTAAAGGGGCTTTCCGCTTTGAACAATTCCTGTTTGTTAAAAGGGTACTCACTGAGACCACAGTGGTCAGGTGTAATCAGAAGGAAACCTAACAGCGTATGTTTACACGGCAGAATTCTGCCAGAATATTCCGCACGGATATTCCGCAGATTTCAATGGGATTCTGCTGCACTGTTTACAAGGTGGAATTTCCTTGGCAGATGTATTATGATTCGGCTAGCAGGATGTGGATCCACTGTGTCAGCGAGGGATTGGCGTGGACCGTGCTGGTGGACCGGTTCTAAGAGGCTACTGGTTTTCACCAGAGCCCGCTGCAAAGCGGGATGGTCTTGCTGCGGCGGTAGCAACCAGGTCGTACCACCGGCAACGGCTCAACCTCGCTGACTGCTGAGAAGGCGTGGGACAGAAGGACTAGGCAGAGGCAAGGTCAGACGTAGCAGAAGGTCGGGGCAGGCGGCAAGGTTCGTAGTCAAGGAGGATAGCAGGAGATCTGGAACACAGGCTTTGGGCAACACTAAACGCTTTCACTGGCACAAGGCAACAAGATCTGGCAAGGGAGTGCAGGGGAAGTGAGGTAATATAGCCAGGGAGCAGGTGGAAGCTAATTAGGCTGATTGGGCCAGGCACCAATCATTGGTGCACTGGCCCTTTAAATCTCAGAGAGCTGGCGCGCGCGTCCTAGAGAGCGGAGCCGCGCGCCAGAACATGACAGCCGGGGACCGGGATGGGTAAGTGACTTGGGATGCGATTCGCGAGCGGGCACGTCCCGCTATGCGAATCGCATCCCCGCCGGCAATGTCAGTGCAGTGCTCCCGGTCAGTGGGTCTGACCGGGGCGCTGCAGAGAGAGAGAGAGACGCCACGAGCGCTCCGGGGAGGAGCAGGGACCCGGAGCGCTCGGCGTAACAAGATGTTTATGCCGCAGAAATCCCGATTCCGGTGTCTTCAAAAAGAATAGTGCAGAAATTCCGATGTGCGCACGGTGAAAACAATGGACTCCGCTCCGGATTCCGCTCGTAAATTCTGCCATGTAAACCAGGACTGAAGGTGTCCATACATTTTCAATAACTGTGGGCTGAATTTAAGTTTGGATGACAGGTATCTCTCCCCATATACAGCCGAATGTTCATGTGTTGTCTATGGGTAGGGGAGAGGTAAGCTGCAGCTAGACAGCTCTGGCACTGACTTATCCTTCCTGGAAAACAACAGGGTCAAGCAGTACAAATCCACACTCAAACTGGTGGGGTCGAACGTCCTGAACAAGGCAGGTTAGGCCAAATTTGGTGTATTTCCCTGTAGTACCACCAAAGGTGAAATTATACATCACACAGTGGCCATTAAAATCATTGGGTAGTTTTTGTAATGCAGAACAGGACAGGTCCTCCAGAGCATGGTCATTGTAACTGCTGACTAAGAGATATTAACTCAGACTTTCCTAATATGGTATATAAAATTGGAGAGTAATAACATCACTGGTTATGTATACTAGATTTATAGGGACAGAACGTTGATCCAGGGATTTATTCTGATGCCATATTTGGAGTCAGGAAGTTTATAAAACCTCTTTACCTCTTCACTACATCATATGAACATGTACGTCAAATGTCCAGTGGGGGTATATGGAGCTGACTCAGGAACCGAGTCTACTCCACACGCGGCGGGTGCTGGCTGCTATCTGCAGCTAACACCCACTGTCAGTGGCCAGCATAGGACATAATCCTGCTGCCGGTCGTTTAACCCCCAAGATGCTCTGTTCAATAGCAGGTAGATGCCAGGTGACCTATTTGTGCATCCTATACCACCCCTCCTCCCCCTGACAATGCACTTGCAGATTGACAATCGGTTGCCATGGAAGCCTGGGAGACAAAAAAATGTGTGGAATAAAAGGAAATAAAAAGTTAAAAAAAATATTTTCTAAATAGAAAGAAAAATCTAAACAAAACGAATTTGCCTAATATGTATTGCCACATGCGGGAATTTTCAAACTATTAAAATACAATTCTATTGATTCTGCATAGAGACGGCTGTAAATGAAAAATCTCCAATGTCTGAAATATCATTTTTGAATTCACAGTAGTTTTTTGACCCATGTGGATTCACACAGCACGGTGGCAGCATTTACATCAAAATGACTTATCATCCCCCTCACTTGAGTGATGTCCCCCCCAACACTGCTGCCCTAGGAACAGCCCTAGAGCCGACATAGGAGTCTGGCAGTGTCTTTCCCCCCATTCAGATGCATGCATACACAGTTGAGCTGAGTGTGCATGTGTATGTTAGGCACAGGAGACATAGTTGTTCAGCTATCTGTATGTATATCCAGTATGGCCAGCTTTACCCTTGATTTTATCATTAGGGAACGCACTGGACTATGGCCATGTCTCCTACAGTTAGGCTGCAAAATAAATGAAGCATTTACACATCTTTCAAGGAAATTGCCTTAGACAGCCCCTTTCCTTGTGCCCTATTAACCACGGCCCTATAGACGAAGCATCTCATTACCCTCCCCATCTACTTTCTGTGGTGGATTTCCAATTTCCAGCCACTTCCAACCTGCAAAATCCATTGGTAAACCACAGACTGCTATTTATGGAGGCCTGTCAATACCTGGCTGCAGATTATTATAAAATAGTCCGTTACCGGATATTATATTCTCTACGCCCTGCAGGTTATCATTCCGCCAGCTGCAAGACCATATTCCAATAACAATAGTAATCCTACATGTAATAGTTTATGTCCTTGACAATATACAGTGACCCCCCGACCTACGATGGCCCCGACATACGATCATTTCAACATACGATGGTCTCTCAGAGGCCATTGCATGTTGAAGGCAGCATCAACATATGATGCTTTTTTATGTCGGGGCCATCGCATAGACGGCTATCCGGCAGCGCTGACTGCTTCAGCTGCCACCGGATAGCCGTTTACGGTGCCCTGTGTGGTCCGCTGACGATCACTCACCTGTCCTCGGTGCTCCGGCTCGTCCTCTTCAGGATCTCCTCCATCGTCGGCGCTCTCCATCGTCATCATCACGTCGCTGCGCACGCCGTCCCGTCATCCAATAGGAGCGGCGTGCGTAGCGACGTGATGTCGGCGACGGAAAGCGAGGATGCCGGGGAAGCGGAGGCCTTGCCGGAGCATCGGAGACACCATGGGGCAGTGATGGATGGCGACATCCAGGGCAGCGGTGACGAGCGGTGACATTCCGGAGCGGCGGGGACAGGTGAGTACAACTTCCTCTACCAGTGGTCTTCAACCTGCGGACCTCCAGATGTTGCAAAACTACAACTCCCAGCATGCCCGGACAGCCGTTGGCTGTCCGGGCATGCTGGGTGTTGTAGTTTTGCAACATCTGGAGGTCCGCAGGTTGTAGACCACTGTCCTATACTTTACATTGCAAGGTTCCTTCAACATACGATGGTCCATTTGGAACGGATTACCATCGTATGTTGAGGGACCGCTGTATTCACATATCATGATTTATTATTTAAACTGTGGTGAACAAATGGAGAATCCAATACAAATGGAGAATCCTGATGAATCCTCATTGCTCTGTATGCCATAATGCGTTTCCATATGATGTGGCCTACGTAACCTTTGGTACGAGTGACTGCATTGCATATAGCGGGGCCTATGGCTTTCAGTGTAATTAGATGTGTTTGCTATGGTAACCTGAGGGCGGCTGGTGGGAATCGCAGGCTATTTAGCGATGCACTTTGCTTTGTTCTAGTAACCTAATAAAGACAAGTTGTATAATAGAAATGTCCACCTGACAAAGCGATTTGCAGGATTCCTAGGTCATCTGCTCATACCGGGGATAAGAGGGCGGCAGTGTACATGACTACACCGTACAAACCCTAGTTATCAGTACAACTGCCCTTCAAGTGGATCCCCCTCCCCCTGATCCTTTTATGCTCCTGCTATTAATATTTTATGATGTCCTTCAAATAACAGGGTAGAAATGCTTTGTTTGAAATTGCTAGAAAGCAAGCGGCTGCTGTAATGTCTCTTTAAGGTAATCTGACCACTAGGCCCTTCTCCTGTAATAAGTTCCTGGCTGGAATAAAAGGCATTCCTCCCTTTGAACCCAGAACATGTCATTCTGCATGGTGCACTTAGAAGGTGTTTGCTCAGTCCTTCTGTATTTACTTCTCTTTGTAATGAGGATTGTGATAGTTTGGATATAAAAGACATTTCCCTGGTTATAATCAGTGTGTAGTTAACTGAACCCTATATTCTACTGTACATAGCAGACATCTTGCCGCAAACCAACAGAGCTTACAATCTATACCTGTAACCTGTCCCTGTGAACCTATAGGAGGTTTCATGCAGGGCCGGCCTTTGGGGTGTGCGAGCTGTGCGGCCGCATAGGGCGCCATAGCAACAGGGGCACCGGGTGGTCAACACAGCTCGCAGTGTAACAGGCCCGGCCGAAGATGGGGAGAAGCGAGCTGCAGGCTGCAGCTGCTATGAAGGAGGAAGCAAGGTCCGGAGCGTGGAGGAGGAGCCTGGGGGTGCGGGCAGCGTCCAAGTGCTGCGCGTGCCTTCACAGAGAGCTGCGGAAAGATCCCTGTGTGCAGTGTGACGGCGGTGGCCGGTGCTCTACCTGGCTGTTCTAAATAATTGTTTTATTTTGTGCTTTTTTAATTTATTTATTTTTTAAACAGGGCATAGGATATGTGAAGGGGGCAGGGTCCGTCCGTCTAATTATAGAATTCCTCGATAGTGTATTTATAGGGACATTCCAGCTTCTAACACTTATCCCCTATGAGAGGATAGCGGATAAGTGCCTGATCATGAAGATTCTGAGGTCACTCCATTCATTGTCTATGGAAGTACCGGAAATAGTGGAGTACAGCACTCGGCTTTCTCTGGCGCTCCTGTGTATGCAGGACCCGCTGCTCTATTCCACATGGAGGCTTGGGTCTCCATTTTTAAAATCATGGGGAGTTTGAAGCTGCTTCATTTATTTTCTGTGGAAGCGATGAAAAGAGCCGAGTGCAGCACTTGGCTTTTTCCGGAACTTCCATAGACAATAATGGGAGACTCGGGTCCCCGTTTTCAAGATCACAGGGGTCTTAGTGGTCATACCGTTTGCGATAAGACACTTATCCCCTTTCCTAAATGAGCGTTAAGCTAACAGCTATTGGAAGTGTATGGCCTTCTTTATTGAAGGTTGCACTAAACTGTAACCTTTTGATGTCGTCTTAATGTAGTTTTATTTACTTTTATGGCTTTAGTGCAACAAAGTATTTCAGTTTCTATTTTAGTATTCCCAACAACCTTTGTATTGTGCTTAGAATCCCCTCATATACTCCTACATTTTATCACATACTAGTGTTTATCATATACAGGCGTTGCCCATTTTTTCCTACCTAATCCTTGTGGGGGAGGAAAAGCAACATAGGAGGAAGCACTTGTCCTCATATCCCTTCCTCATATCCCGACCTCATACCCCGACCTCATATCCCGACCTCATTTCCTGACCTCATATCCCATCCTCATATCTCAACCTCATATCCCGTCCTCATATCTCGATCTCCTATCTCAAACTCATTTCCCGTCCTCCTATCTCGACCTCATATCCCGTCCTCATATCCAGTCCTCATCTGCCGCTCTCATATCCTGTCCTCATATCTCAACCTCATATCCCGTTCTCAGATGGAGTTGTGATGAAGAAATTGTACACCGAAAACAGGGAGCGTGATTTTGTGGAAGTGGGCATTACTTGCAAGCAGGACCAATGCACAAAAAGGGTAGAAAGTAAAAGAATGTGGCTTAAATGGTGGGTGTAGCTTTGCGAGATGGGGTGTGGCATGCGGGAGGGGTGTGGCCAGACTGACGCACTCACCAGGAGATGCAGAGCAGAGCTTGTGAAGTAAGGTACTGGAAGTCCTACAAAAAAATCTAAATGGAGAAGCACCGCGGATGGGTAAAAGCCAGGATTCTTGATCTGTCTGGGTGCTCAGCTCCAGGACAAGAGCCGGATCCCAAAGTGAAATTATCACAAAAGCAGAAGCGGCACTCCAGTAGTAAGTGAAAATAAGTTGGTGTTTATTCACACATCCGTGTAGTGTGGATCACAGATGTGTGAATAAACACCAGCTTATTTTCACTTACTACTGGAGTGCCGCTTCTGCTTTTGTGATATTTTGTACTGGAAGTTATGCTGGATCATACATTTCCCATAGACTTGCATAGGAAATCCCGACCGTCGCACATGGGGGTGGGTTAGTTTACCTATCCTATGTTTGTAATTGACATATAAGTAACACGTGTACCTAGTTTTATGGAAATACAGTATCTTTAGCAGTTTGGAAGTAATGCTGTCACATACACACATACACATACAGTATACACACATAGGGGGAGATTTATCAAGACTTGTCCAGAGGAAAAGTTGTTGAGTTGCCCATAGCAACCAATCAGATCGCTTCATTACTTTTTGAAAAGGCCTCTAAAAAATGAAAGAAGCAATCTGATTGGTTGCTATGGGCAACTCAGTAACTTTTCCTCTGGACAGGTTTTGATAAATCTCCCCCATTGAGTTTTATATATATATATATATATATATATATATATATATATATATACAGAAACCATTTCCCATGTACCATAATATGAAAAGCATTGGGTCCACTTTAAGAAATTAACGTTACTGTAAATAAGCAATATAGGCTTCGGAACTCTTCCTATTAGAGAATGAAATGCTAGACTGATTTATATACCTCTGCATACAGCAGCCATTTAACAAATGACTTGATGATATGTCTCCATCCAGTGGTAGCAGTGACATTACACAGCCAGACAAGTGAAAAAAAGTAACGTCAGATTCACATACACATTCTACTTAAACATTGTGCATGTTATTTCCTATAAAATAATCTATTAGGTTATGCAATACCTGGCTGGGGAGAGAAGTGATAGGACTGCCGGTCAAAATATAAATATCAATATGTCAAATTCCTTTTCCTTAGAGAAAATGTTTGCTAAAGGTGCTTCTCTCCCTATCCCCGCTAGGTTGTCTATCCTCAACCAGGCTAAATGAAATATATAAAGGGGCCCGCTGCCATGTTCTTTTTACAGATTTTGGCAAGCGTGGGGAGGGGCATAGATGCTTCTACTATATGGCGGTCCTGTCCCCAACCAATACACATCAGATTATCAATTGGTCGTCAAAGTAAATATGTAATGCTCTTGTAATACTTGAATGTCTATCCAAGTGAATATTTTATCTATACAGTATTAGTGTAGGAAATGATGAGACTTATCAATTTATATCTTTTTGATCATTTTTCACAGGTTGTTCTTCCTACTCGGAAAGGACAAGTCTATGTGTATGATTCCCCCAAGCCAGAACAACAGGATGAGTATGACATTCCTCGACACCTCCTTCCTGCTGGACCACAGGAGATCTACGATGTTCCCACCAGGTGTTTGGTGAACAGCTACAGCCCAGAGGTTTGTAAGATCACATTGATTAGTGAAGGTTTATTGTTAGGATCAGATAGCTTGTGAACATCCAATAGACTTATTTGGGAAGATTTATCAAAACCTGTGCAGATGAAAAGTTGCCCAGTTGCCCATAGCAACCAATCAGCTCGCTTCTTTCATTTTTCACAGGTCTCTTTAAAAATGAAAGAAGCAATCTGATTGGTTGCTATGGGCAACTGGGCAATTTTTGGTTGCTATGGGCAACTGGGCAATTGGGCAATTTTTCCATAGGGTTTTGATAAATCTCCCCAAATTGTGCCTCTGAATAACATGTCATTTAGTCATAGTTGTAGATTTATTGATAATGCACAACTACTGGTGTTCTTTTTTTTATTAGACTTTTACTTGAAACAACGTAGCCATCCCAATAGATAACTTAGAGAACGTAATATTTTCTCTTGGTCTCCTGTAGTCCATAAAGCGGCTTTTCTGTATTGGTGATTACAATTTTGGTCTTGCACAGGTGTACGACATTCCACCAATGGCTGTAAAAGGTCCTGTCGGAAGAGAGCAAACCCAAGAGATATATGATATCCCTCCCAGCGTGGAAAAAAATCTATCGGACCATCTGCAGTCTCATTTAATGGTAAGAGTGCAAAGATTACTAGTTTAGAGTGCTTTTAATAAGTATGCTTAAAATATACAATCTCCTCTGTGATAGGTACAAATAATTAACAGAAAAAACAATTGGTGAGTATTCAGCACATAGGGTTATTACAGACAGTATGCTGTCCAAACCCTATTAGGACGCAGCATAAATTAATTCCATAAAAAAGGCAAGTACGGTACCAACAATGAGGACTTTATGCATCACATTTTATGAATGGTTGGATCACATGCTCATTGAAACATAGTAAAGGAGTTGACTCACAATTCTGAAGGCCCATGCTGTAATTGATGGACACGACGGTTTCCATGAAGGAAATAAATTGCTGTAAGCAAAATGGGTCAGTGTGAAACACAATAGCGAAAAATAGATACAAAGACACATCAAATACAATGAAAATGTCAGTTACAACAATAGATAAATGATACAAAGTAACAAGCAGATATATCCGCAACATAAAACCTACAACAAAATGTACCACTATCCTCTCTCTTTCTAGACTGTCCTACAAAGTCCTGTCCCTGTCTGACAGCAGAGGAGGAGCCCCCACTTCAACCATTGACTGTCCACTTCCTTACGTATATATGTCTCTATAGAATTAATGAGAAAAAGACAGCAAAAACAAAATGAAACAAAAATGTAGCCAGCACCTAGCCCAATACACGGGTGCACGCTGCTGTGGCAAGTACAAGACATGTAAAAAAATGAAAAGAAAATGGCAGCATGCACACTTGGTCAACAAAATGGAGGCTCTCAGCGCACTTTTTGATCAAAACGTGTTCCCCCATCCACCACGCGGAGGTGGCCTCATATAGGATGGGACCCTAACATTCACTCACCTCAGGCTGGGCGACATGCTGGATCCACTAAGAGACCCATCCTATATGAGGCCACCTCCGCGTGGTGGATGGGGGGACACGTTTTGATCAAAAAGTGTGCTAAGAGCCTCCATTTTGTTGACCAAGTGTGCTGCTGCCATTTTCTTTTAATTTTTTTTACATGTCTTGTACTTGCCACAGCAGCGTGCCCCTCTGTATTGGGCTAGGTGCTGGCTACATTTTTGTTTCATTTTGTTTTTGCTGTGCAATGTGGGGGGAGTGGCTCCCTCTGTAGCCGTGCATCCCCTCCCCTATTTTCACAGGAGGTGGTTTTAGGTTGTTAGTGGATCCAGCATGTCGCCCAGCCTGAGGTGAGTGAATGTTAGGGTCCCATCCTATATGAGGCCATCTCCGCGTGGTGGATGGGGGGACACGTTTTGATCAAAAAGTGCGCTAAGAGCCTCCATTGTGTTGAGCAAGTAATGAGAAAAAGACCTTTACAAGTAGAACAAGCTGGGAGAAGCAAGTGACTGAGCATTTCTCTTCATAACTTGCTCTCCATCTTGCTACAGGAGATGGGTTGTATAGCTCGGCCCCGCATTTCTCCCTGCTCATTTTAACAGTCCGCAGGAGTCTAAACACCCAGACCGATTACATGTCTGTATAGCCTTTCAAATGCAATGCAATGGTTAAGTTATTGGTATTTTTTATGTACTTGTCTCTTTAAAACTTAATCCCGTTGTCATGAACCTAGTAGTTAGAGGTGCAGAGGTGAACCATGTGACTTATCTGCCCAATGGGAATGCTCTAAATTGCTCCCATATATAGAGTAACCAGAGTTCAGTTCTGCAGTAGAGTTACTGAGGTAGTACAGTTGAGATAAGTGTGAAGTCTCTCTGTGAGGTGATTCTGAAGGAGGCCTAGTCCAGCAACCATGCGTCTACTACCAGTCAACCCCTGCGCCTTGGTGAAATTCAAAGCCTGGCGGTCAGCACTAAAGTCCGGGGATCAATTCAAGTCAAGTCAGTTAAGTCCAAGTAACTAAAGTCTAGCGTGGGTTGCATACAAGTCAAGGCAGTCGTACAGAGCACTATAATGGGAGTGCAAAGATTACTGGGCTAGAGTGCTTTTAATAAATATGCAATCTCCTCAGTGATAGGTACAAATAATTCACGGAAAAAAGCCGATAAGTTTCCCAAAGTTCACGCTGCATCTCCTTCGTGTAAATCTGAGCTGTAACAGATTGTACTATCTTTCCAACCTCAGTAAAGCCAGTTATCTGTAATCTTACGTCAGAGTGATTATTTGCCCCGTGCTTGGCACAGGAGAAGCTGGTCTAACTCGGTGGTTTATAGGTCAACCACACTCTGGCATCACGAAAAGGTTAATTCACACATTACCCTCACTGAACACCACATACTGCATAATTAATATGCTGTACTGACGCAGTACTCATATGTCAACATACAATTACCCAATACAATCAGCATACATGAAGCCATACTATGATCGTACTAGTGTACTAGTACTTGTCCATCTGTTTTGCCCCCTTAAGCAGGGACAGCTAATGCACACCATGTGTCTGCACAGGTCACACACCTTAAGCATTTTCTTAACTATTTCAGAAGAGACATGACTTTGATGATTCTCCATGAATTTTCCTCACATCTGCCATAATGCCGACCATGAACGCAATATTGAGGATTGAGGAAAATTCTCCCACCATTATCTTGTCTACATTTCACCTCCAACCCATTATAATTATAATGCTTTATTGCTGTGTGTTCAGGCCTCAGGCCTAGGAATATGAAGCTTCATTTCCATATAACTAGTAATGTTTGATATGCATGGGATGATGTACTGTAGGTTAATCTCATCAGTGCATCAGTCTACAACTGGTGTCATCTGCCTATGGTTTCATTAAGTAAATGTACTGGAATTATTAATCCAAACACTGGACCTCACAGAAGTATCATCTGCTGGATTGTATGTACAGGCAGGCTGCATTTCCCTATCTATACAGGTAACCAGTCGAATAAGAGGAGGCACTAAAGTAATTGGATTTATTAATGCCTAAAGGTGCCTATACATGTAAGAGCAAAGTTAGTGGAACCAACCCATTTTAGCAGAGATTGGGATCAGGCATTGAGATTGAGGGGAAAATTGGTACACCCCAAGCACATAATATACAGTAGCTGGCTGGTCCCTCCAAAATTGGTGGGTTCTGTCAACTTCTGTAATCAGGGAATGGAAGCTATCGCCAGAGGTGTTTAGCCCCAGCTTTATATTGTCCTCACTAAGAACACATGCATGCTTGACCAAAATAAATTGGCATGTGTGTGTATGGCTGGGGGGGAGGGGGAGTGGGGGTGGCGGGGTAGTGGGAGAAATAGCTGTCAGCCAATCAAAGTGTTTGCCCAATATCTATTGAGGGTGCATGGTCACCTTTACAGTTATACCTCTATTTGTATTAGCTTTTTTTTTTATAGGAGCAGATAACAAATAGCTAAATCAAAAACTGTACCTCATCCTGTTGAGTTTAATGCAAATCATTTTCAATGTAAGCATTTTCTCCGCCATTTTCACTTCTACCAATTTCATCTGGGGTATCATTCACATTCACGGGTGAGGAGACATTTGCTGCCGTTTGTGTCAGGCAAGGGAACACTACATGCAGAACTTTCCATTGTAAATTGGAGCTATTGCTATAATACATGTACTGTAGATAGGACACAGCTGCAATACCTAGCACAGCCACTATCAAAATAGTACTCAAACATGTAATCATAACAATAATAATTTATATAGTGCTAACAATATCTGCACTACTTTACAATTTCGAAGGTATAAATAAAGAAAAGTATCAGACTTTACAATATTACAAACAAAATATTCAAACAAGGTAAGTGAGGGCCCTGCCCCCGGGAGCTAACAGACTATGATGAACCAATCAACAACCCATCTCTGAATGGTTACATTGCATAGAGTGTAGGGAGACACTGCCAAATGATAGTGGGCGGACATATTGATGGTAGAAGAGACCCATTAAGGAATATCATAAGCCTGCTTGAAAACATGTGCTTTTAGAATACATTTAAAACTGTGGATATTGGGTTAATGTCGGAGGGTTCTGGTATTTTATTCCAAGAATTCGGGTGGAAATATGACTGTAAGTTCTGCTGCCTCTTCTAACACCTGATGATGGGGTGCTGTATGAACCCCATCTATCTAATGTTCATGACCTATCCTGAGCATAGGATAACCCAATTATAGTCATTATTGGAAACCGAAGCATTGAGCTTATGATATTCTGACACTGTACCTTTGTATTTTCAGATTTACGACATACCGCCCTCGGTAAGCAAAGATGTGCCAGATGCTCCTCAAAGAGAAGAGACCTATGATTTCCCACCTGCTTTCTCAAATCAGAAAATGCAGATTCCACCTCAGCTTCCCACTCATATCCATGATCCAGAGCCATACATTCCTGAAGATATTTATGATATTCCTCCTGCTGCTGTTAAGGGCAATGATTCCACTTTTTCCCAAGAGATATATGATGTCCCTCCCAGCTTAAGAAAGACTGCTGGACAGAGCTTCAATGATGTTTATGATGTTCCAAGAGAATTCCATAGCGGAAAAGCATCACTGGAGACCGAGGCAGACTACATATATGATGTTCCTCCTCAGGTAGACCGGGAAATCAAAGCAGTGGATGAACTTTCAGGCAACTTCAAGAGGTTGTCTGCTTCAAGCACTGGTAGCACCAGAAGCAACATTTCAACCTCTTCACTTGATGTTATCCCAGTAAAAGAATCATCGGTCATACCACCAAAGACACCAGGAAAGGAACTAAATCTTGATTTAGAAGCTGCAATGGAACTTTTGGTAAAATTACAACATGGAGTAAATAGCTCAATCTCCTACCTTATGTCTTTCATAAGTAGCACTTGGAGAAGTCAAGAACAGATGGAAGTCAATGTACAGAGCATCCAGGCTGCAATAGAAGGAGTGAAAAACACAGTTAAGGAATTGTTGGAATTTGCCAGAGGAGCAGTAGTAAATTCAGCACAAGCATCTGACCGGACTCTTCATGCCAAGCTAACCAAACAACTACAGAAGATGGAAGATGTTTACCAACAACTGCTGAAGCATAGCCAAGCCTTAGACAGCTGTAACTGGTCTTTGAGTGCTGTAGTAAACAATAAACCAGGCTCTTCGGATGATCTTGACCGCTTTGTCATGTATTCAAGGGGCATACCAGATGACACCAAACAGTTTGCTTCATTTCTACACGGAAACGCCTCTTTGCTATTTAAAAGGACCAAGCAACAATCTTCAATGGGAGAGTCTCAGACTGGACAAGAGAATAGCAATCATTTGACCAATAATAACAATAATTTGTCTTCTGGTCAAACTGGGCATACAGAAAAGGCTAGCATACAATCGAGGCCTCTGCCTTCTCCACCGAAATTTATAGCAGAAGAATCTCCTGATGGCCAATATGAAAACAATGAGAGCGGTTGGATGGAAGATTATGACTATGTCCATTTACAGGTGAGACTCCCTTAATGTTTATCTGTCACCAGTTTAATGTGTTTATATGTATGCCTGTCCACTAACCAACCCTCAATCCTCTGTCTAGGCCAGTGGTCTCCAACCAGTTGCCTTATAACCACCTACTATGTGGCTCTTTATAGAAGCCCTAGGTTTTTAGTCTATGCACTTCCTAGGACATGACATTAACAGTATTACAGACCTATCCTATCCACAGAAAAGTGTAAGTTTGTGATGTAATACCAGTCTTTTAAATTTTAAGCCAGAAAATATATCTGCAAATTGAATTCTCCTGATTTTATGATTCTGTGCATTTAATATGCAAACATTGTTAACTTAAATGTGGCCCACAAGACAGGAACCATTGGGGAACATCTGGTCTAATCAAAAAGTTAAAAAATATGTTTGATTTTTGTCTCAGGCAGATACTGTAGTAACCAATCACATCTCAGCTTTCGTTTCTCAGAATGATCTATGATTGGTTGTTATCTGTTTGAGACAAAAATCAGATAGAGGAATACATCTGGGTCTAAAAATTGTATGCTAAGTAGAAAGCCTGAGCTCTTTTAACCAATTGAGCTCTTTTAACCAAATTAGAAGCTCAGAGAGGGCTAGCATCTTAGACTTCTTCATTTTCAATAGACATGGACATGCGTCAGCCAGAGCCACGGATTTCAGCAGGGCTGGGCGACCAGCAAATGTGTATGGGGTCCTCCTAACTCTCCCTCAGCAGATGATATTGAGGAGGAGAGATGGACCGAATGTGGTAAATTTGATCTACCCAATCCTTTTGTTTTTAGGGAGATGTGCCACCACCAGAGGAATACAGTAGTGGTGTATTACCCTGTCTTGAATGAAAAGACATGAACGCATGCACATGTTGGGGGAGATAGCTGTCGGCCTCCGGCTGTCTCCCCTAATACCCTGCATACATCTAAACGCTCAGCGTCTTTAAGACGTGTACCCCACTGCTTCCCATTCTAAATACATGAACAATTGACCCAGCAGAGTGTTCATATGTATGGGAGGATACAGAGAGATAGCTGTCAAAGGGGTATTTATCAGACAGCTGTTATATGTGTATAGCTAGGAAGGGCACGTTCCGGGCCAGAAATGCGTTGATTTGTGCCTAATAAAACCAATTTACAGTTTATAACTGCCTGATGTCAGAAGAACTTACTTTTAGATTGGAACCAGTGCTGTTCTAAGTCCCTATTTTTTGCTACCTGATCCTCCAAAGACTATGCTTGACCATCCTATGGGTGTGACAGATATAGTTCTTCATATCTTTCTATAATGACACCAGCCAGTCTAATAAGATAGCTGATTAAGTTTTTTTTTATAGAGAAAACATAGTTTTAAAAGGCAACAGGGATAAGTAGTCATGGTGTGGGGGGACATTTTTAGGTTGTGGCGGATGATTCCTGTGGAAGTAGTCATGTAGTCCCAATGACTAGTTAACCAGATCCCGATGGCTTCTGTAAACTATGCTTGCAGGGAAATACAACAAACAAGTGAGTGATCCAGCTCCCCTTCCCTGATGTACGGTGCTCAGACCGGTGCCCGGCAAGGCATCCAATATTGAAGAAAGAAGGTACAGAGGGTCCAGGGTCACCGAGGAAGAGCGCTTGCGCTCGAAACATGTCTGACTGACTGTCGTTTTTATGTTGTGATGTATCTTCAATAAAGCTGCTTGCAACGAAGTGCTGGACCCTCCGTACCTTCTTCGTGGGAAATGCCTGAGCTTTTCACAGTAAATGATAGTGTTTCAGGTCCCCACTCCCTGCACCGGTTTCATGATGCCCATGCTTAGGGCAACATAAAACAGGTGACAGGTTCCCTTTTAAAAATATATATATTTATAAAAATTTTATAAGATCTTTTCAGGTGACCTGCTTCAATTACATACCTGTAGGGCAGCAGGACAAGGGGCACAATCTCTTTTGTTAAGTCCACTAAATACAGAATGACATGATTACAGAGTATAATGTTTCCCCTTGTACCTGAGATCAAAGGGAAGTAAGACAAGTGGCCTCATGTATCAAAAGTGTCTTCAAGATCAAACCCAAGTCCAGGTTGGGAAATACTAGTCTAAGGAACTGTAGGTGTCATCCACTGGCTTTGGTCAAAGCTAAGGTAGCACAGTAGCATCCATGAATGTAATGGGGCCCTACTATTGCTGTTCTACCATATGCAATAGCAGAGTAAAGCCTTTGCTCTAACAAGGCTATGAATAGATTTACAAATAAAAGATTTTAATAGTCTTGAGCCATATTTAAGAATAGTTATTTATGCGTCCCCTAATATATTAATGTAAACTCAGGAGAAGGTGAACTAACACTGTAAAGATGATGAGTGTAGGAGAATATGAGAACCTGGAGGCATCCATCTCTACAATGCTATGAGGCGTTCTCTCGTCCCTGGCAGGAAGGTTTAATTAATCTAAACTTTAATTATTTCAATCGTTCTGCAAACTCCGGCACATCAATAAAGGAGCGGAGGCTTTCGTGCCATCTGGCGATTACTGCAGACATGTTCCTGAAATGCTGCGTCTGCTAGAATCAGTGTATCCTGTTTAGCTGGCAGGGAGGGTGTTTATTTAATGATATTTACATTTTGCTGGTAAAGGTCTGTCCCTGTAAAACACTGAATATTTTCTCCATATTGAACAAGGTGTGCACAGCTGTTCCCGAAAAATGACTTAAAGGGGACATGTACCTTTAGTCGTCTGCTGAATAAACCATGCAAAGGTTTTTATTTCTAGCATTTTCAATGCATGGAAAACACAGTTTATAAAGAGAACCTGTCTCTAGTTTCTTGCTGCCCGAACAACAGGCAGCATGAAACAATGACTTGCACCCTTAATACAGTAATCCATGATGTAGTTCAAACGGCTGCACTGTTTCAGAGGACAGTGATCCCTCAACTTACAATGGCCTCAACATACAATAGTTTCAACATACAATGGTCTTTGCTGGACCATCGTAAGATGAAACCAGACTCAACATACAATGCTACAGACAGTCCAGATCTGTGAAACGTGTAAACGGCTGGAAGAACCGACCAATCAGAATGGGCATTCACTGGTAAAACACCTGTATTACTGAAGCGTATGCACTGACTGGCTGTCTGATAGCGCCCCCTACAGTACAGGGAGGTATTACATGTTATGTACACTTTACCTGTATCAGTGTTAGTTGCTCCTTTGGACACCAGGTGAGGGCGACTCCATTACTTTTTAAGGACACGGTGTGTACTGTACAGGACCCCGAAGAAGCTCCTGTCCTCTACATAGACCAGTGTTTCCCAAGCAGGGTGCCCCCAGCTGTTGCAAAACTACAACTCCCAGCATGCCCGGACAGCCAAAGGCTGTCCGGGCATGCTGGGAGTTGTAGTTTTGCAACAGCTGGAGGCTCCCTGCTTGGGAAACACTGACATAGACAGTGATTTACAGCTCCCAGCAGATCTTTCCTACTTTTATATGTAATGATTTGCTTTATCTATATTAGTTATCTACTTATTTTTCTTAATTCTCACTTTTTCCTATTTTTGGATGACATTTTGGTGCCTTTAGAACCAATTACCAGGTTTCCATAGAGTTCTGGTCTCAACATACAATAGTTTCAACATACAATGGTCATCCCAGAACCAATTAATATTGTAACTTGAGGGACCACTGTACACATATAGAATGTGGCTCCGCGTCATCAGGGAGGTCCCAAGTCCTGATTGAAAGGTCTCTCCGTATAGAAAGTCTACACATCCATGAACTGCACTTTCCAAGGGAGATAAGCAGGAATGATGGGACTCAGCTTAGCACTTCTGCCCCATTGCTTTAGTGATCAGTGGGGGTCTCAGCACCTGGATCGCCCCTGATTAAAACTTCTGCCACGTCACTATGACCCGTCAGAATTTTGTAGTAATGGTAGATACCATAAAAATGGACTTGGTCCTTATTTCTGTGGCATACTGCACATATTACATTGCTGTCTATGGGGAAGGCAATGTACGCCTACTGATTAAAGGGGTATTCTGGGTTTATATATCTTATCCCCTAAAGGATAGGGGATAAGATGTATTATATACGCCCCCTTGTGACGTCACATCCCCGTCTTGGAAGCAGTGCCCAGCACAGAATGCTGGGGCTGCACCGAGATTGCGGGGTCCCCAGCGGCAGGACCCCTGCAATCATACATCTTAGGCTGGGTTCACACCACGTTACAACATATACGGTTACCGTATACGGTTTTCCGCTAAAAAACATATGGCAAAAACTGTATGCAACCGTATGACTCCAAATTAAAACGTATACGGTTTTCCCCGTGCGGTTCTATCCGTTTGCATCAGTTTTTGCCAACGGTTTTGCTATTTTGTTGGAATTAGTTTTCCAGCAATTTAATAAAGTTACTATTGTTCTATTGAAATTCCTTCTGCACATGTGTCAACTCCAAAAACGGATTTGAAAAACCGTGTGCAACCGTATTCTGAAATTCTGTGTATGGTTCTCATAGACAGCAATGTTAAAAGAACCGCATACAGTTCGCATACGGTTTTCCAACCGGAGGTAAAAACGTGGTCGACAGCGTTTTTGCCTACGGTTGAAAAATCGGCAAAACCGTATCCGAGGCAAAACGGATGCAACCGTACACAACATTTGGAATACGGTTTACAATGCATTCTCTATGCATACGGTTTCGGATACGGTCGTATGCGTTTTTTTGCGGAAAACCGTATACGGTTACCGTATTTGAAAAACGTGGTGTGAACCCAGCCTTATCCCCTATCCTTTGCATAGGGCGATAAGATATATAAACCCAGAATACCCCTTTAAGTCGGGGCTGGACGCCCTTGTAATCTCCAGCCAGAATATTTCAGACCAGAGATTCTGTACCCAGTCTAGGGGATAAGATATATAAACCTAGGATAAGGGTGGGTTCACACCACGATGTTTCTATACAGTTTTTGGATATGGTTGATTTAAAAAAAATGTATGCAACCGTACCACAAACCGTGCCCATAGACTTTCCATTCAAAACCGTATGCACCATATTGTAAACGGTTGTCTCCGTTTTTCAAACCACACAGTTTTTTACTTTTTTCTGGACAGAAAACTGTAGCCTATCACGTTTCTTGGTCCGGGTAAAAAACCGTATTAAACCGTATACATTTTTTTTTTTTACATGGGAGTCAATGGGAACCGTACAGAACTGTGCGTACGGTTCCATCCAGTTTTCACCATACGGTTTTTGACTTTGCACAATTTTTTTTCTTGGAATTTCAATCAAACAAGTGAAACTTTATTCATAATGGCGTAATAAGTGCAAAACGTATACGTTTTTTTTTCTTAAAAACCAGATGCAACCGGACATCATTTTTTAAACCGTATACAGATAAAACTTTGTACACACGTTTTTTTTTACAGTTTAGTCAGGTTTTGAGGAATCCGTTTTTTTTTTTATCAAAAACTTGATAAAAAACTGTATTGCAAAAACTTGGTGTGAACCCACCCTAAGAATACCCCTTTAAGTCGGGGGTGGACGCCCTTGTAATCTCCAGCCAGAATATTTCAGACCAGAGATTCTGTACCCAGTCTAGGGGATAAGATATATAAACCTAAAGTAAGAATACCCCTTTAAGTCGGGGCTGGATGCCCTTGTAATCTCCAGCCAGAATATTTCAGACCAGAGATTCTGTACCCAGTCTAGGGGATAAGATATATAAACCTAGAATAAGAATACCCCTTTAAGTCAGGGCTGGACGCCCTTGTAATCTCCAGCCAGAATATTTCAGACCAGAGGTCCTGTACCCATTCTGAACCCAGCATTAGACTGGGAACTAACTTGGCATTAAAAAAGTGGATGTCCAGTTCCATGTGTGGACAAAGGGCAAAAACCTTTTTATTACAGCCGACACATTTTTCCAAGGGAGAATTATAACAATCTTGACGAAATATCTTAATGGAGAATGCAGCAACCAAAACCAATAATTGAGACTAATAGAGAAGTTAAAATAAAAGTGACAGGATGAGAGTTGTCTATAGGATGGGAGTGACTTCAGGCTACTTATGTCTGATAAAGCTTCTTCCTGAACAGACTGGGTGGATTTCTCACAGCCAAGACAATAGAGCAGCTGCCCCCTTCCTTTTCATTCCATGACATCTGAAGTTTGGGTTTTACATCCATGAACTAAGATGTCAGTGCCTGGGAACAACTGTATCATTGAACGCTCTTGGTCACAGTGAGCTGCTTGTACTGCTCCCTGCCTTTGATATGCGATACGAGTCTACAAATGTCTGTAGTGTAAGTATAAGTGGAAGGGAAGAGATATAATCCCATTACATACAAGCTGAGATACAGAACTACAAGCTGGGGAATGTAAAGGCTGGGAAAACCTCCGGCTGCCCTATATGAAGCCCTCCACGTTGCTATACACAGTAGTTTTATTGAAGAGTGGCAAAGCCTAGCTTCCTATATGGGGAATCGTCGTGGGAAAGGATGGGGGAGATAAGTAACAATTTGTTATTTTAATTCATTTGGGGCCTTAAAAAATAAATAAATAAAAATAACAGGTGGATAACCCCTTTTAAAGGGGTACTCCGCTGCTCAGTGTTTGAAACTTACTATCCAAACGCTGGAGCCGGGAGCTCGAGACGTCATAGCCCGGCCCCCTCATGACATCATGCCCCGCCCCCTCAATGCAAGTCTATGGGAGGGGGCGACGCCCCCTCCCATAGACTTGCATTGAGGGGGCGGGGGAGTGACGAGCTCCTGGCGCCGGCTCCAGCGTTCAGAACAGTTTGAACTGCTCTAACTACTGGTTGTTACTAAACTAGATAGTTAAACAGTGTTTTTCTCATCTTTTTTGTTTCTTCATTGTACTGTACTTTTCTTATTCTATTTTCTCCCTGCCTGGACTGCTAATAACAGCATTAAGAAATTCACACCCACTAAAATTCCCGCCCCCATTGACTATGGCACAAATTACAGATAGTCGTTGTAAAACCTGAGAGCGTAGCAAGAAAGTAAAAAATGCACTTGCCATCAGGGTGCCCATTGCTGCAAAATGTTATTAAAAAAATATATATTTTTAGGATTGACCACAGATCTCCTTTAAAGGGGTACTCCTTTTTTAAATCAACTGGTGCCAGAAAGTTAAACAGATTTGTAAATTACTTCTATTAAAAAATCTTAATCCTTCCAGTACTTTTTAGGGGCTGTATACTACAGAGGAAGTGCTTTACTTTATAAATTTCTCTGATGTCATGACCACAGTGCTCTCTGCTGACCTCTGCTGTCCATTTTAGGAACTGTCCAGAGCAGCATATGTTTGCTATGGGGATTTTCTCCTGCTCTGGACAGTTCCTAAAATGGACAGCAGAGGTCAGCAGAGAGCACTGTGGTCATGACACCAGAGAAATTGAAAAAGTAAAGCACTTCCTTTGTAGTATACAGCCCCTAAAAAGTACTGGAAGGATTAAGATTTTTTTAATTGAAGTAATTTACAAATCTGTTTAACTTTCTGGCAGCAGTTGATTAAAAAAAAAAGTTTTCCACGGGAGTACCCCTTTAAGACCATCATGTTTTGTGTGTCTAAAGGGAACCTTTGGTGATGCATAAATGTGGCTAGTGTACTTAGGATAATTTTACATTATTGTATGTTATTTTGCAGGCCTAGTAGCAACCACCTGCTGTCTACATTTAGAGGTTATTGTAGAGTTTCCATATGGCAGATGATGCTTAGTAAAAATCGACTAATTGTTGATGACTATCGTTTTACCTACTGTGGCGGTCTGTTACCGTGTGCCTTTGTTTTTCCATCTACCCAATACCATGAAAAACGCATTTGGTTGGAATAAAGTCTTCTCACACCTAACACCTGACTCAATGCATTTGCTTAAATAGGTTTTCAGCCTGAAAGAATCACAATGCCTAAGCGAAGTATAAAGCGTATAATAAAGTAAACAGGCCTTACTTATGGCTGCTCCCTTCATCTTCTGTTCTCATGGATCCATTTCAAAGGACCATTCAGATTAAACAACAGCTCCTGGAATACGTCAGAGCACTAACCCTGATTATATTTCTACAGGGATTGAACAGTCACCTCACATTCATTTTTGATGAAAAGGAGCTGCAGCTGACACATACCATCAAGCTCACTCCAATGCCAGTCATTGTACCCCTTATATGCCACAGTCTTTAAGGACTGCAGCATCTAGGGAGTTCGATAACAAATGCATTTGCAACGTGCTGATTGGTTATCATGAAGGCCAGGGCATTCTGAAGTTGCCATATTAGAGCTCCTAAGGCAGCCTGTACAGTGGTCCCTCAACATACGATGGTAAGCCGTTCCAAATGGACCATCGTTTGTTGAAACCATCGTATGTTGAGGGATCCGTGCAATGTAAAGTATAGGACAGTGGTCTACAACCTGCAGACCTCCAGATGTTGCTAAACTACAACACCCAGCATGCCCGGACAGCCAACGGCTGTCCGGGCATGCTGGGTGTTGTAGTTTTGCAACATCTGGAGGTCCGCAGGTTGAAGACCACTGGTATAGGAAGTTGTACTCACGTGTCCCCGCCGCTCTGGACCGTCACCGCTCGTCACCACTGCCCTGGATGTCGCCGTCCATCGCTGTCGCCGCGTCCCCGAGGTGTCCCCCATGCTCCGGCAAGGCCTCTGCTTCCCCGGCATCCTCGCTCTCCGTCGCTGCCATCCCGTCGCTACGCACGCCGCTCCTATTGGATGACGGGACGGCGTGCACAGCGATGTGATGACGATGATGGAGAGCGCTGACGATGCAGGGGATCCCGAAGAGGATGCGCCGGAGCCCCGTGGACAGGTAAGTGATCGTCAGCGGACCACACGGGACACTGTAAACGGCTATCCGGTGGCAGCTGACGCAGTCTGCACTGCCGGATAGCCGTTTATGCGATGGCCCCGACATACAAAAGCATCGTATATTGATGCTGCCTTCAACATGCGATGGCCTCTGAGAGGCCATCGTATGTTGAAATGATCATATGTCGGGGCCATCGTAGGTCGAGGGGTCACTGTATAGGAAATCACAGAAAGTATAGCTATGTACTGTACACACAGTCGAATGCTTACTTATACAAGTTCTCAAGAGGAACTTAAAAATAAAAAGTGTAAATAAAAAGTAAAGGGTCCTGACAGTTTAACAAACTGTCTGAAGTTTTTTGTACAAATGACTATAAGAAACTTTGTAATATATCTTATCAAAGAAAAATGCTTCATATGAGGCACTTCTCATCCCCCCTGCCTTCTTCACTGAAAATTCACTCTCAATTCTCTGCTAAATCCATCTTGAGAGACACATCAGCTCACCGAGGGACCAGATTACTTAGACTTCTAATAAAAATGTAGGAATGCCTCTCACTTCAAAAGCACTGATTGTGGATGGGGCTGACCAGATAGGCACCTATACCTTGGTGCAAAAAATGGGCAAACATACGGTATATGAATTTGGTACCGGAGCTCAAGCTCCTATGGATATAACTATTACATGCAGCTGATATAGTTGGTGACTTATAAAATATTTAATGAAAATAAAATAATAATGAAATATAGATAAAATCAAATATTACAATGTGTCTCCCTTCCCCAGGGCCCATGTGGACAGATTGACACACAATTACAAATATATCATAAATCATAAAATTGGTAAAAATAATAAGAATAATAATATGAATGTAAAAATGTGTTGCATTCTATTTTTATTATTCTTACTATTTTTACAAATTTCATGATTTCTGATATACAGTATTTGTAATTCTGTGTCAATCTGTCCACAAGGGCCCTGTGGAGGGAGACACATTGTAATATTTGATTTTATCTATATTTTGTTATTATTGTATTTTCATTAAAGGGGTGCTCCGGTGGAAAACATTATTTTTTTTTTTTTTTAAATCAACTGGTGCCAGAAAGTTAAACAGATTTGTAAATTACTTCTATTAACCTCATAAGGACGCAGGGCGTACCTGTACGCCCTGCTCCAGGTCCCCGCTGCTATTGATAGCCGGGACTCTGGGCTAATAGGGTGCGGCACAGATCATTGTGCCGTGCGCTATTAACCCTTCAGATGCGGCGACCAACTTTGAAAACTAAAGTAAAAGCTTCCCGGCAGCTCAGTCGGGCTGATCGGGACTATTGCGATAAAATTGCGATGTCCCGATAAGCTAGGACGCAAGCGGAGGTCTCCTTACCTTGCTCCATCGTGTCTGATCGGCGTTTGATTGCTCCAAGCCTGAGCTACAGGCTTGAGCAATCAACCCCCTATTACGCTGATCCATGCAAAACTATGGCTTTGCAGGGATCAGGGTAAAAGATCAGTGTGTGCGGTGTTATAGGTCCCTATTGTAGCTATAACACTGCAAAAAAAAAAGTGAAAAAAAGTTAATATAGGTCATTTATCCCCTTCCCTAATAAAAGTTTGAATCACCCCCTTTTCCCATAAAAAAAATAAACATATGTGGTATTGCCGCGTGCGTAATGTCAAAACTATAAAAATATATCTTTAATTAAACCGCACAGTCAATGGCGTACATGCGATAAAATTCCAAAGTCCAAAATAGCGTATTTTTGGTCACTTTTTATATCATAAAAAATGAATAAAAAGCAATCAAAAAGTCAGATCAATGCAAAAATGGTACCGATAAAAACTTCAGAACATGGCGCAAAAAATGAGCCCTTATACCGGCCCGTACGCAGAAAAAAAAAAAGTTATAGGGGTCAGAAGATGAAAATTTTAAAAGTATAAATTTTACTGCATGTAGTTATGTTTTTTTTCAAAAGTACGACAAAATCAAACTCATTTTAACTGTATGGACCTAAAGAATAAAGATAAGGTATTATTTTTACAGAAAAATGCACTGCGTAGAAACAGAAGCCCCCAAAATGAACAAAATTACGTTTTTTCTTTAATTTTGTCGCACAATTAAGTTTTTTCCCGTTTTGCCGTGGATTTTTTGGTAAAATGACTGACGTCATTACAAAGTAGAATTGGTGGCACAAAAAATAAGCCATCATATGGAATTTTATGTGCAAAATTGAAAGCGTTATGATTTCTAGAAGGTGATGAGGAAAAAATGAAAATGCAAAAACGGAAAAATACAGAGTCCTTAAGGGGTTAAAAAATCTTTACCCTTCAGTACTTTTTAGTGGCTGTATGCTACTGAGGAAATTATTTTCTTTTTGAATTTCTTTTTTATCTTGTCCAAAGTGCTCTCTGCTGACACCTGATGCCCTATCAGGAACTGTCCAGAGCGGGAGAAAATCCCCATTGCAAACCTATGCTGCTCTGGACAGTTCCTGACACGGACAGAGGTGTCAGCAGAGAGCACTGTGGACAAGACAAAAAAGAAATTCAAAAAGAAAATAATTTCCTCTGTAGCATACAGCCGCTAAAAAGTACTGGAAGGCTAAAGATTTTTTAATAGAAGTAATTTGCAAATCTGATAACCCATCTTTTCTTTCAAAATAGATTTCAGAAGTGAACGAAAGGGGAGAAAAATGACTCCTAAGTGGAAAAAGGCATTCAAACCATTTAAATTTTTTCTCATTTTGTTAAGTTGCCGCCTTGTGTTAAAATAAAAAAATATTTTAATATATATTTATTAAAAATTTCGCCCATCATTCTGCACTTAAAGAGGTTATCCAGGAATAGAAAAACAGAGCTAATTTCTTTCAAAAACAGCTTCTTGTCTGTCCCCAGGTTGTGTGTGGTATTACAACTTGGCTCCATTTACTTCAATGGAACCAAGCTGCAGAACCACACCCAACCTGTAGACAGATGGGGATCATTTCTCCTGGATAACCCCTTTAAACCCCCATATTCTGCATTCTGCATGCAAGTATGAAAAAAATAATATATAAAATTTGGCACGGACAAAAGAAACCATTTGCTATGACACTTCAAATTTAGCTCTCTTGATCATCTTTGAGATGTCTCTAGTCAATGGGATCCATTGGAACCCGAAAAGGTCAGTTGTGCTTCAACCCCTTCTATATCCGTACAACACCAAAAAAAAAAAATGGTGAGAATGAAAACTGCAAGATTTTAGGATTATTTGAAATACAGATACTAAAATGGAAAACTAGAAAAAACCTATAATGAAAAAATTTTAAAAAATGTTTTTAACATAAAAACTTGACTAAAACAACAGATGATGATACATTCCCTTTGAAGCAGTGGTCTCAAACTGTGTCCCTCCAGATGTTGCAAAACTTCAACTCCCAGCATGCCGGGACAGCCACCGGCTGTCCGGGCATGCTGGGAGTTGAAGTTTTGCAACATCTGGAGGGACACAGTTTGAGACCACTGCTTTAAACCAAGAGGTTAATTGTGAAACAGTGAGAGCGCCTCAATATCCAACAGCACCACCTGGTGGTAATTTGCAGCACTGCAGCCCTATATTTTCTGCTAGAGTTCAAGTGTGTAATTAAAGATTGCTAAGAAAGGAAAACATAAATAACTTCCATAGCCGAGGTTAATTAATAGGAAACACTAGATGCTTAAGAGCTTCAGAAGGAAATTACAACTGCAATGAATGGCTTAGGTTAGGATTGCTTAGGATCCCTGTAAAACAAAATTGGGTTTTCTTGTAAATTAGTATCTGATTAATTGGAAGGGGAGCTTTAAGAGGCCAATGGGAATTAGGCTTTGGATGACTAGAAGTGCAATAATTCTTAGATCTAGTTGTAATAGGGGGAAAAAAACAGGCTAGGATTTCCACCAGCAAAAACACCAGGAAAAACTGTCATAAAAACTGCCACAGCCTTTTTTCTGCGGTAGTGATGAAGTCATTAGGGGGCGGAGCTATATACAGGAGCCAGGCTGGTAAGGGTGTGAGGCTCTGTTCACATTGTCCATTTTGTATAACGTGAACAGACCCTTCTGGCAGTGTCCTCCCAGACAGGGAGACTACAGGTGTTGCTAAACTACAACTCCCAGCATGCCCAGGCAGCCAAAAGCATGCTGGGAGTTATAGTTTTGCAACAATTGGAGGCTCTCTGTTTGGGAAGACATTGCATTTTGTGCGCTTTCCCCAGCGGAGAGCGACAAAAAGGTCCTAACCCATGTGTTTCATTTTTCTTCTCGTTTCAGATCAGTGTATGCAGTGGATTACAGCAGATTCGGAGGACTACTGTAGATGAACTGTATTTTTTTCCCTTTTCATAAAATGGCTAACAAGGGATGTGGGGGAGTTTTTTTTTTTTTTTATAAAATAATTTTTCCAATCTGTTGTGTTTTTTTTTTTATTTATTTAATTTTCAGGCTTAGTAGTGGAAGCCTTCTTATTGACGGAATCCATTACTAAGCCTGGGCTTAGTGTTAGCCCCAAAAACAGCTAGCGCTAACCCCCAATTATCACCCCGGTACCTACCGCCACAGGCGTGCCGGGAAGAGCCATTACCAACAGGCTCGGAACGTCAAAAATGGTGCTCCTGGGCCTTGGTGGTAACAGGCTGACGTTATTTAGGCTGGGGAGGGCCAGTAACAATGGTTCCCGCCCACCTTGGTAACGTCAGGCTGTTGCTGCTTGGTTGGTATCTGGCTGAGAATAAAAATACGGGGAACTCTATGCATTTTTTTAAAGTGTATTTATTTATGAAAAAAGGAGAAAAAAAACATAGGGTTCCTGGGTATTTTTATTCACAGCCAGATACCAACCAAGCAGCAACAGCCTGATGTTACCAGGGTGGGCGGGGACCATTGTTACTGGCCCTGCCCAGCCTAAATAACATCAGCCTGTTACCACCTAGGCCCAGGAGCACCATTTTTGATGTTCCGGGCCTGTTGGTAACGGCTCTTCCTGGCACCCCTGTGGCGGTGGGTACTGAGGTAATAATTGGGGGTTAGCGCTAGCTGTTTGGGGGCTAATGCTAAACCCCGGCTTAGTAATGGATTCAGTCAATAAGACGGCTTCCACTACTAACCCTGAAAATTCAATAAAAAAAATAAAAAAAACACGAAACATTGGAAAAATTATTTTATTAAAAAAAACACTCCCCCACAGCAATCGTTAACGATTAAAAAAAAAGGAAAAAAAATGCAATTCATCCGCAGTCCTCCGAATCTGCTGCAATCGCATACACAGGTCGGAAACCAGAAGGAAAAAAAAAACACAAAAAATTGGTTGGGATATTTTTTGGTGCTCTCCCATATTGCAATGTCTTCCCAAACAGGGAGCCTCCAGTTGGTGCAAAACTACAACTCCCAGCATGCCCAGACAGCCTTTGGCTGTCTGGGCATGCCTGGAGTTGTAGTTTAGCAACAGCTGGAGTCTTCCTCTCTAGGAGGACAGTGGAAGAAGGGTCTGTTCACATTATACAAAACAAACAAAGCCTCACATCCTTACCAGCCTGTCTCCCATCTGTAGCTCCGCCCCAATGAAGTAATCACCAGGGGCGGAGCTACACTGACCCAGCCGGGACTGGAGGGAGGTAAGGGGTCTTCTGTATACACTATATACAGCTATCTATAGATAGCTGGTTATAGTGTATACCGCCCAAAGGGTTAACCTACACTGTCAAGCAGTGTAAGCTAACTCTTTCCTTGCTGGGCTGGGGCATAGCGCAAAGCTCAGCAAAGGGTTAAGTGAGCCAGCAATGTGTATACTATATACACATTGCAGGCTCACTGAAATTTATTATATCTACTGCTAAGCATGAGCTGTTCTACCGGCTCTGTAGCCGTGAGCACAGCTGAGTCCCGAAATTCACATCAGGACGATCGCAACAGGTGTCAGGAGTGACACTTGCTGCAATCCGTCCCTTACTGCAGGTACTACTGGTCCCAACATGGAGCACACTCTGCTCCATGCTGGAAGCTGCAGTATCTGTACTAATAGACAGATGGCTCATGTGTCACTTCTGACACCCTTTGCGATCTGTCTACTAATTCAGGTACTACAGCTTCCAGCATGGAGCAGAGTGTGTTCCATGTTGGGAGTAGTAGTACCTGCAGTTAAGGTCAGATCACAGCGGGTGTCACTCCTGACACCCGCTGCGATCCTCTGGTATAAGTTATAGAAGCGGGCAGCACGCTGCACTAGGCTGGTCCCCTGCCCACAATATACTCCGCTGTGATGTGAAGTTATCTTCACTTCACAGGTTCGTATATGCCGCTAACAGTTGTGATTGGCCGACACTATCTGGACAATCACAGCTCTCAGCAGGAAATATGAATCTGTGAAGTGAAGAGAACTTCACATCACAGCAGAATATAGTGCCAGACAGGGGACCAGACAAGTGCGGCTGGCCACCCACTTCTATAGGTTATACCAGGGGATAGCAGCGGGTATCAGGAGTCACGCCCGCTGCTATATGTCTATAAGTACAGGTACTACTACTCCCATAATGGAACAGTAAAAAAAACACACACATTTTATTAAACACATAATTAAAATACATTACTAATAAAAAGTTGCCGGCTAGATTTTTAGTTCTCTGCCCGCCCACATAAATTGATCCCTGTTTACAAATTAATAAAAATGTTGTTCTAAAAAATATAAATTTCGTTAAATACAATTTTTTCCATCACTACTGTATCTTTTTTTTATTTATTTTTTAATGGTACCCTATGAAATTTAACAAAAAAAGGTATCTCCATCACTTTTTTGGATCGCTAAAGTCCCCCCCCCCCCCAAAAAAAAAAACACCTGCAAAAAACGCCAAAGTTAAAACCCACAACCCACAGACTTAAAAAAATATATAAAAAATATGAAAAACGGCAAGTGGACCTGGCATTTTGCAGTTTACTATTGACTTGCAGCTAACATCTGGCCACGGCGTTTTTTCACAGAAAAAACATCGTGCGGCAAAATGGCATTTTTTTTTTTTGCGTTTTTGCATGAAAAAGCGCAGTGGAATTCTAGCCTCAGAGAATCTCTTCATCCATATGGGAAGGCTAAGTGGGTGACACTATATCCTGACTTGTATCTTGCAATGCTAAGCATAATAGGTTTTTAATTCTGCTTAATAATGGATAATAATTACATTCAATGACATGTCACATCATTATCATTCTGTTTATATTCAGGGTAAAGAAGAATTTGAAAAAACACAAAAAGAACTGCTAGAAAAAGGAAACATCATACGACAAGGAAAGGGTCATATAGAGCAGCAGCAGGTAAAGTCTTTCTTGCTTATCAATGTCCACACTATATACTTACTTCATCATAAATGGCTATTTCATAATCTTATTAGCCTAAGGAGCGCTCTGTTAATAAGAAGTGGAGATCACTGCAGTGAGACTGGGTTCGCAGTGTTGCCAGTGTACATTGGGCACCAGCAGAGACGTAACTATAGGGAATGAGGGTATAGTTGCACCCAGGCCCCAGAAGCCTGAGGGGCCAATAAGGTCTATCTTTCCTACTGAAGTAGACCAGTGCTATAAAAGAAGAACTATGGCTATAGGCCGGTAACAGTTTTTTGCATTGGAGCCCAGCATCTTCAAGTCATGCCAATGGACAACAAGAAAAAGGTATGCCAATGTATTCTGCAGCTTACCTGCAGCCGGTCCATTTACTTTAAGGCTATGTTCACGCACAGAGAATCATATTTTGGCACAGCGCATTCCCATGCAGTCCTAGTGCCGTCACCGTGCGGTCTCTGCACAACGAATGAACACATTTATTCTTTGTGCAGACACGGAAAATGGAATTTCCAATGCCAGAAACATCTGGCATGGAAATTCCGTTGTGTGCACAGAGCAGCAGAATCCCGCTGAATTCAACAGGACTCGGCTGCAGCGGAAATTCTACCGTGTGATCATGGGCTTAAGGGGATCTCTAGAAAGAAAGAAAAACAACTATGTATAGTGCAAAAAAGTATAATAAAGCAATTTATTAATATAATGTTGTTAGCCATACTGCAAATCACTGAAACAATAAAAATAGGGAGTGTCCAGCTTCTACCAATGCAGAAGACAGAGGTAAATTGACAAAATAAATCATCGACAATATACCTCCGATAACAGTAGATTATTAAAACATAGCCTTTATTTAGAATACAATATAATATTAATAAAAGAATGGTAATCCCAAAATATACACTGCACTTTTTGTATATTTTGGGATTATTACTATTTTAGAAATATTTTATTCTAAATAAAGGTTATTTTTTAATAATCTACTGTAATCAGAGGTATATAGTTGGTGACTTGTTAGCCATACTGCCCAGATCTTCAATTATCAGCTGATCTGTCTGGCTTGTAGCTGTGATGTCCCATCACGCTCTCTGAAAGCAGTCTGCTAGTGTCCCTGCTCCCCCCTTCCCTACTGTTTGCTCAGGACAAGACCTAAATGTAAAAAGGGGGATCTGATATTACTGCTTATTAGATTTTAAGACCGCAGTGAGCCTGTTCTGACTGAGAAAGGCTTCCAATTACCTTAGTATCAAATTAGCAGTAATATCAGCTTCCCCTTCACATTACTGATCTCTCACTGAGCAAACAAGAGGTGGTGGGGGGAGGGGGAGGGAATAGAAATGAAAAGAGCTCTGGATGTATTGTGATGTCACAGCTACAGGGGAAAGAGTTCGGCTGAATTTCAGGCGTCCCTTCTAAATTGAAATTGCTGCTCTTTTCAGAGGTGTGTAGTTTTTTTCAATTCATCATGGAATTGGTGCAGAAATTCAGCATGGAATTCAGGTTCTGGCCAAGAAAGAAAAGTAAAAGATTGCACAATTGTTTAAGTAGGTAAAGGTGTCCTCATCACAAATCTTTTGACAGCTTCTTGATAAGCCCTTTCGTTACTGAGATATTAGCTTTTATATTTTGTCTGACATTTCAGGGAATCAGTCTGATGGGTGTGTATTTTGTTTTAATACTAGTAGTGGATATCAGGTGATGGGCGGGATAATACAGTCAAAGGGTGTGCATTAGGCATACATACCCTTTAATTTAAGATATCCACACCCCCTAACTGTATAATCCCACCCATCACCTGATATTCACTCCCATTAATACAATTAAAGGGGTATCCTAGGAAAAAACTTTTTTTTTTATATCAACTGGCTCCAGAAAGTTAAACAGATTTGTAAATTACTTCTATAAAAAAAATCTTAATCCTCCAATCAGCTGCTGAAGTTGAGTTGTTCTTTTCTGTCTGGCAACAGTGCTCTCTGCTGACATCTCTGCTTGTCTCGGGAACTTCTAATTTGCTTCTACACTGGACAGTTCCCAAGACAGGTATCATCAGAAAGCACTTAGACTGAAAAGAACAACTCAACTTCAGCAGCTCATAAGTACTGAAAGGATTAATATTTTTTAATAGAAGTAATTTACAAATCTACGAAGAAAATTGGAAGGGCTCACCTTCTCCGTGCTCGTGCAATCAGTCCTCCTTCACTGCCTCCAAGGTAGAAAAATTCAAGTGTAGTCACAGCACCGGTAAAATATCCATTTATTAGAAATCCATTAAAAATTCAGGAGATACAAAAAAGGTGCAACCAGCATGTTAGAGGTCGAAACCTCCCCCTCTGACGCGGAAACGCGTCAGAGGGGGATGTTTCGACCTCTAACATGCTGGTTGCCCCTTTTTTGTATCTCCTGAATTTTTAATGGATTTCTAATAAATGGATATTTTACCGGTGCTGTGACTACACTTGAATTTTTCTAATTTACAAATCTGTTTAACTTTCTGGAGCCAGTTGATATATAAAAAAGTTTTTTCCTGGATAAACCCTTTAAGTTCACGCCCATCTGACTGATTCCCTGAATTATCAGACAAAGTATAAACCCTAATATCTCAGGAATGGATCAAGAAACTGTAAAAAGGTGTGTGATCACTTGTCCTTCTTAAATGATGAAAATAACAGAATCTAGATACAGTTACAAGACAGCTTTCTCATTTCTTTTTGTCTTCATACTTCAGTTGAAGCAGTTTGAGCGTCTGGAAGAAGAGGTTGCACGGCCTATAGAGAATGATCTATCAAACTGGACACCTCCTCAACACTACAGCCAAGTTCGTGGCAACCTGAGCAACTCGGACCGGCAGCTGCTTCTCTTCTACCAAGAACAGTGCGAGGCCAACGTCACTACTCTGACCAATGCCATCGATGCCTTCTATAGCTCCATTAGTAGCAACCAACCTCCCAAAATTTTTGTGGCCCACAGCAAGTTTGTTATCCTCAGTGCCCACAAGCTGGTATTTATTGGGGACACATTGTCGCGCCAAGCCAAAGCTCAGGAAATCCGAAATAAAGTCACCCACTACAGCAACCTTATGTGTGACAAGCTCAAGGAGATAGTTCTTTCCACCAAAACAGCAGCACTTCAATACCCATCTCCATCAGCAGCCAAGGATATGGTGGATAGAGTCAAAGACCTCAGCAACAGCACTCAGCAGTTCAGAATGGTCCTTGGGCAGCTGGTCTCCATTTGAAGGCGTAGTTGACTATCTAGAGACTTAGTCCAGGCGTGACAAAGAGACAATGTGAGGAGCTGTTGGCTCAGTGAGCCAGCTACCAATCCTCTATAAAGACATTTAATAGACTTTGATGCCACCTCATATAAGGAAAAGTGAACTGTAATTCAGTTTTGTTCACGAAACGACACTACAGCCTATGCTACATTTCCAGAGGAATGTTGAACTACAATTAGCTCTTAGCTAAACTTGTATATATATCAGACCTATTCTTGCATATCAGATGGAATTACTTGTCCATTCCACGTCCCTTATTGTCAAAAATATTGGGGGTAATACATTTTATTATGAATTCTGTATTACGCTGCAATACTACAAAGGCTTACCTACTGGAAGCCCTCCACTGCTTCAGGAAGCATGTGTAATACTGGAGGCACCCATTGGTTCTTCCGAATTTGAGGGCCGTTAGTTCTTCAATACACAGAGCAGTTATGATATTTGAGACTGTAGGGTAAATTATAAGAGATTACTAGAACTTGTAACCTATCCATTTTTGCTAGTTTTGATCACGAAAATTGCTATTCCATGTTGAAAGAGGTTTCCAACCAAAGCCAAATATACTATAGAGGCAGTTATGGGGCCCCTGTATTAAATGGGTACTCCGCTGCCCCAGTATTAGGAACATTTTGTTACGAACGCTTGGAGCGGGGGTCGTGACGTCACGGCCATGCCCCTAGGGACGCCACGTCATGCCCCCTCAATGCAAGTCTATGGGAGGGGGCGTGGTGGCAGCCACGCCCCCTCCAGTAGACTTGCATTGAGGGGCATGGCGTGATGTCGCAACCACCGCTGCCCGCACCCAGCGTTCTAAACGAATGTTGGGTACTGCACAGAGAACACAGGGGTCCCAAATTCGGGACCGCCCACGATCAGACATCTTATCCCCTATCCATTGTATAGGGGACAAGATGTCTAGGGGCGGAGTACCCCTTTAAACACCATTGTAATCATTGCTATAGGCCCCTTCTATGTTTAGTCAGTCTAGGTAAATATCTAATAACTAATTTGGCAATAGTGAAAAGTATGGTTCCTGCCTAGGACTCAAGTCCTGCAGGAATGCATGGGAATGGAGTTCCTGCACTTTTTCCAAAGCAGGAACACCCCTTGAGTGGAATCTTGGGTGAGTTCCCACACTTTTTTTTCCCCAGGACTTGACCCCTGTTCTTGCCGCAAAGCATCTATGATGAAGCAGATCAGAGTAATCTTAGACAAACTGGTTGCTAGGTATATATGATATGACATGTTTCTGAAGCAACTACACTGTCTTAAAAGTCTCTGAAAAAGTAAGATTTAAAGGGGCACTCCACCCCTAGACATCTTATCCCCTATCCAAAGGATAGGGCATAAGATGTCTGATCGAGGGGGTCCCGCCACTGGGGACCCCGCAATATAGCATGCGGCACCCACCTGTTTCTGGTCCGGAAGCGCTGGAGGGTCTGGGTCCCGACCTCGGGAACCGAAGTTCGTGATGACGACTCTGCTCCCGTGTGACGTCACACCCCGTCCCCTCAATGCAAGTCTATGGGAGGGGACGGAGCGTGATGTCACACGGGGGCAGAGTCGTGACGTCACGAACTTCGGTTCGATAAGACATTTTATCCCCTATCCTTTGGAGAGGGGATAAGATATCTAGGGGTGGAGTACCCCTTTAAAAAAATACATTCATAACCTATAAACATAGTTTGTAAGGCTGGAAAAAATAGAAATTTATCCAGTTCAACCTATTATCCTATAATGTTGATCCAATTGGAGAACCTCTAAGACTGTGATCCCATACCATTATTACCATTTTTCCAAAATATAGAAGTGAATTATGGGAGGTTTAGAGCTTTGCTTTATGTTGATCCAGTTTTAGTTTCTTTTTTATCTTTTTTTTTTTTTTTTTCCTCCCTCCAATCCTGGTTTTGTAGAAATGTGGGAGACAAATGTGCTGCTACAAAGACAAAAGCCACGTGTTTTCTTGGTATTTACCCAAATTCCAGCAAATGTCTTCAAATATAGGAGCAGCAGATAAAAGTTTGTCGTGATATATAGAGATATCCCCTTGTTTTGCCTATTGCTGTTCACACTAAGGGACGCTCCCTTGATTTTTAGAGGATTTTTGCGGACCTCTTCACACTGCAGAATTTCTGGAATCTGGATTCTCCCCAAATAATTACCATGTGAAATCTCTCAGCATAACTGCACAGCAGAATCCCATTTGTTCAAAGGCCATTTTACCCACTGATTATTTCCATGGTAAAATTCGGTATTAAATAAGCGCCATTTCTGGGTGGCATATATTCAAGTTTGAAATCGGAATTTCTGTAGTGTAAACAGGCTCCAAAGTAATATTTTAACTCAAAGCATTATCTCTTAAGAGTTAGACACATTCACATCTAAACGCAAAAGAAATCTTATATCACAGTCAACGTCATTTCATTTATAAAATCCCAAGAAATTCTGTGTAGAAAAGGAATTTTATCAAAATTTAAAGGGATTGTCCGGGATTAAACCGGCTAATTAGCGGTACAGCAACTAACTACTGCATGTATTTTTGCTGCAAATTGACAAAATCATGGTAAAAATTTACCACAATTAATGAAAACACAGTAAAACCAGCAAAAGGTATGCCAATGTATTCTGCAGCTTACCTGCGGCCGGTCCATTTACTTTAAAGGGGTACTCCGGTGGAAAACTTTTTTTTTTTTTAATCAACTGGTGCCAGAAAGTTGCCAGAAAAAAAAAATCTTAATCCTTGCAGCACTTATTAGCGGCTATATACTACAGAGGAAATTATTTTCTTTTTAGATTTCTTTTCTGTCTTGTCCACAGTGCTCTCTGCTGACTGACACCTCTGTCCGTGTCAGGAACTGTCCAGAGCTGCATAGGTTTGCTATGGGGACTTTCTCCAGCTTTGGACAGTTCCAGAAATAGACAGAGGTGTCAGCAGAGAGCACTGGTGACAGACAGAAAAGAAATTCAAAAAGAAAAGAATTTCCTCTGTAATATACAGCCACTAATAACTACTGGAAGGATTAAGATTTTTTTAATAGAAGTAATTTACAAATCTGTTTAACTTTCTGGCACCAATTCATTAAAAAAATTGTTTTCCACCGGAGTACTCCTTTAAAGTTATGTTCACACACGGGAATGTCGGCACATAATTTTTACCACAATTTCTGTCATTTTATGGCATAAACGCATGCGGTAATTAGTTGCGGTACCGCTTATTAGCTGCAACGTGTGAACACAGCCTGACATTATGCCTTAATCTATTTTCAGGAGGTGATGAATTGTCAAATTAAGGTCTAATCCAGGTGCCCAATTATTACATTGATTCTCTTAGGATGTAATTTTTGTGTTGCTATATTTGGGAGAATTCTGTGTATTTTGATGTATGAATGCTTTGTAGGGCAATATTTTATGTGAGAAATGGAAGTAATTGTAAAGAAAATATTGTCAGGATAAAAGAACATATTGATGTGGTTGTATTGAAGTTGCTGGAAAAAAAGGTCCCATATATTTTATTCGGAGTCTTATGTCATAGAGAATCTCATGTCAGTCCATGATTTTTGGGAGCTTGAAATGCCATCTGCCTGTATAGAACACATTTGTCGATTTGTGTTTTGAAAAAAAAATACATTTTCATTAATAATCTAACAATGTCGTTGACTATGAATGGGGTTCATTTTGTTTTTACTTGATAAAGATTAATCCTTGTAAAAGGAGAACATAGGACGAGATATCGAATGATAGATGACTACTGTTATGGAGTTACACAATATGGGGGAAATAGAGAAACAAATGCCTAAAAGAAGAGCTTTACCATTTATTAATAACTTCTATTAAAAAATCTTAATCCTTCCAGTACTTCGTCAGCTGCTGTATGCTCCACAGGAAGTTGTATAGTTCTTTTCTGTCTGACCACAGTGCTCTCTGCTGACACCTCTGTCCATGTCAGGAACTGTCCAGAGCAAGAGACATTTGCTATGGGGATTTGCTTCTCCTCTGGAAAGTTCCTGATACAGACAGAGGTGTCAGCAGAGAGGACTGTGGTCAGACAGAAAAGAACTATAAAACTTCCTGTGGAGCATACAGCAGCTGATAAGTACTGAAAGGATTAAGATTTTTTAAAAGAAGTAATTTACGAATTTGTTTAACTTTTTGGCACTAGTTGATAAAAAAAAAAAAAAAAATTTCCACGGGAGTACCCCTTTAAAGAGGCTGTCCAGTGAAACCAACTTAAAGGAGTACTCCATGACTGGAAAACTTATCCCTTATCCTAAGGATAGTGGATAGGTTTCAGGTCGCATGGGGTCCGACCACTGGGACCCCCCACCATCTTCCGTACGGGGCCTCAGCAGTCCGCGGGAAGGGGGCGTGTCGACCACCCCACGAAGCGGCGGCTGACACACCCCTTCAATACAACTCTATGGGAGAGCCGGAGCGCTGCCTTTAGAAATCTCTGGCTCCGTCACAGCGCTTTATTGAGGGGGGGGTGTCGGCTACTACTTCGTGCGGTGGTCGACACACGTTATCTCGGGGCCCCGTATGGGAGATCATGAGGGGTCCCAGCGGTTGGACCCCCTGCGATCTGAAACTTATCCCCTATCCTTAGGATAGAGATAAGTTTTCCTTTTTTTTTTTTTCAACTGTATATTTTTATTGAAAGAACATCATTGAAAATACATACAACAGCACAACAGGGAAAATGAACCCCGCCACTCAGGTAAACAACAGATATGGAACACATAAAGTGTACAAAATCCAAGACTGAGTCTAACAGGGGGAGCATTGGAAAAAATCCCAACTCCAGTTACCATATATAACGCTTACATAAAGAGAAAGAGGGGGTAGGAGGGGGGGGGGGAAGGACGGGAGAAACCAACAAACACTGAACCGACAGACCACAATTAGGAAGGGAAAGACAAGACAGAGAGAAAGCAGGTAAGGACAAGGAAAGGGAGTACTGACAAGAAATCCCAAAGGAGGGTCACAAGTTAAGGGGGTTGCCTATCTGTGAATCTATCCCAGGGGTCCCACACTGACAGAAAGGCTGGGACAGTGTTGTTCAAAGAGGCTGTGAGGGATTCAAGGGACCTAACTTCCCGTATCCTAGCCATTAAATCTTCATCGGATGGAGGGAGAGTTCGCTTCCAATACTTTGCTATAAGGGTTTTAGCAGCTAAAGTAATATGTAAAAACAACCTAAACGGTTTCTTAGAGAGAGTTCGGACAGAGAGTTGCAGTAGGAAGACCAGCGGATCCAGCGGGACCATCACCCCCAGCACCTCCCAAGCTAGACGCTGAACCCTGCCCCAATATGGATGGATGAACGGACAAGACCAGAAAATATGGTATGTGTTGCCCAGACCAACCCCACATCTCCAGCACTGAGGAGGAATATCAGGATTCAGCCTATTCAGCAGGGCCGGAGTATGGGATAGAGATAAGTTTTCCAATCCTGGACTACTCCTTTAAAAGTCTTATTGGTTATTGCTGGCTACAGGGATCCCCAGCAGTCTCCAGAACAGACCCCAGCTCCCAGAGAGAATGTGTACTGTAGACTACAGTTGCTTTATTAAAGGGGTACTCCGGTGCTCCAGCGTTGTAAACATTTTGTTCAGAACGCTCGGAGTTGGAGGCCGTGATCGTGACATCATGGCCACGTCCCTTGTGGTGATGTAACGCCATGCCCGCTCCATTCATGTCTATGGACATGAATGGAGGAGGTGTTACCTTATGTCACAAGGGGTGTGGCAGTGGCCCTCACGATCACTGACGCAGGAACCCGATGTTTCTCTAGAATGCCGGGTTCTACGGGAGTTCGCGGGGAGCCCCAGCAACGGGACCCCCGCATTCAGACATCTTATCCCCTATTCTTTGGATAGGGGCTAAGATGTCTGGCAGCGGAGTACCCCTTTAATTTTTATGGGAGCCCCAAAGATAAGAGTACAGCATCTCCAGCACTCCCATTGAAGTGAATGGCTGTCTGCAGCGTGCACTCTCTCTGTGATGTCCCAGCGGTCGGACCCACCATGGTTTTATACCTTTCTACTTTTCAGTTTTTTACTGGACAATCCCTATAACAGCGCATCCCTATAACAACACAAGAAATGTTATTGAAACACCTCTGGTGTCAAAACACTTGCTATGTCCCTAGATAATGGGGTCACTGGTTAGGTGATTGTTCTGTTACCACAAGAGCTGCGCAAATGTGTCATGGTGCCCAAAAATCATTCTACCACAACCTGCGCTGCAGAAAACAGATGGCCGCTGTTTGGGAGAAATCATGTAACAAATATTTGGGTGCTTTTCATCCTGTATGAAAAATTCTGAGCTAAAACTATATATTATTAGAATTTTTTTTTATGGCCCTTTTCTTATAAATTTCATGAAACTCCTGTGGGATAAATTCCATAAGGGTGCAGTCTTCATTGATCTTTTTGGGGAGTTTTTTTTTAGTTTTACCCCCTCAAGTCCTCTGCAAAGATAAAATGGTGTAGGCTAAAGATCCAAATTAAAAAGGGTCTAAAAAATTAACAAACTTTGGCCACATATGAGATATGCAGAACTGGGAATAAATATTGAGTTGCATTTCTTTCTTAACACATCTTTATTGCAGGAACAAAATGATTAAAATTCAATACCTGAAATAGAAATTAAAATTTTAAACTTCACTTGAAGTTTTACGTGTTCAGTTTCAGGACTGTGATTTATCATTAGCGCAGATTCTCACGCAATGCAAAACCTGCTGCAAAGTGTAAGGTTTTCCTAGTCGCTGTGCAAAATGTATTATGTTGCATTAAGTGCATTTATTGCAAACAAAGCCAGGAACAGATCATAAATAGAGGAGATGTATAAAGGAAAGACCGAGACCTCAACATTAAAGTGAATTAGGTAAGTGAAGTCAATGGGACCTTTTCACTACCACTTTACAGTCCTAACATTAGATGGCAGCAAAGCAGCAAAACACATTACACAGTACAGTGGTCCCTTAAAGCCAATATATATGCATCGGAAAAAAACGTATCCCCTACCCACAGGATAAGGGATAATTGTTTTATCGTGAGGGGGGTCCAACGGCTGGGGGCCCCTCGCCATCTCCTGTACGGGGCCCTGGCTCTGCTCTGGTGATGACGTGCTGCACCCAGGTATTTCGCTGGTAAAACACCTGTATTACTGAAGTGCATGCACTGACTGGCTGTCTTGTAGCGCCTCCCTACAGTACAGGATGGTACTACATGTTCTGTACTACTATTTACCTGTGCCAGGGTTAACTGCTCCTATGGACATCAGGTGAGGTCGGCTCCATTTTACTTTTTTAGGACATTGAGTGCACTGTACAGGACCCTGAAGAAGCTTCCAGCCACTCTTTTTTTTTTTTACATTTAAAGGGGTTATCCAGGAAAAAAGTTTTTTATATATATCAACTGGCTCCAGAAAGTTAAACAGATTTGTAAATTACTTCTATAAAAAAATCTTAATCCTTTCAGTACTTATGAGCTTCTGAATTTAAGGTTGTTCTTTTCTGTCTTAGTGCTCTCCGATGACACGTGTCTCGGGAACCGCCCAATTTAGAAGCAAATCCACATAGCAAACCTCTTCTAAACTGGGCGGTTCCCGAGACAGGTGTCATCAGAGATCACTTAGACAGAAAAGAACAACCTTAACTTCAGAAGCTCATAAGTACTGAAAGGATTAAGATTTTTTAATAGAAGTAATTTACAAATCTGTTTAACTTTCTGGAGTACCCCTTTAAGGACTTGCTTTATCTATATTCGTTATCTACTTATTTTTCTTTAATCCTCACTTTTTCCTATTTTTGATGACATTTTGGTGGCTTCAGAACCAATTACCAGGTTCCCATAGAGTTATGGTCTCAACATACAATGGTTTTAACATATAACGGTTGTCCTGGAATCGATTAATGTTGTAACTTGAGGGGCCACTGTATAGTGACATGTAAAATGGTTCAGAAAGTTTAAAATAAAATATTTGGGTAAAGAGCAGATACTACATTGTAAAATCACTTCAACCATTCAACAACTAAATACTTCAAAAGAAGCAGGATTTGTACAGGAACACTGCACCATGAAGTCTGGTCTTGGTCAGGATACAAAGGGAGGTCTGGGGCAGGGACTGTACCAAACCTGTCACCAAACTAATCTTTTAATATATTGTTCCTTATGCAAAATGTATGACATTTTGCTATTTACTTGCTGTTAGAATTCATAACCTTTATATGTTTTTAATGTGATAGAAAAAAACGGCCACTAGGTGGCTCTGTTCTGTTCCCTGTCACAAGTTAAACCGTTAGTTTTGTCTTCTTCTGGTCTGGCAGGAGACCAAACTCAGGAAGTGCATGCGGGGTATGGCAAGGCACAGTTCTCCCGTAACGTTGCACCTGCTGGGGAACGCCCACTTTCTCCTGCCGGGAGCTCACACAATGTGGGCATGGGGAAAGATATGATACACAGCTTTTTAAAGCTTAGAATTATTTTTAAGGGTAGGAGGGGTGTTAGGGGATATAATCTGAGTTAGTTTAGAAAATATGGTTTGATGACAGGTACTCTTTAAGGGCTGGTTGGGGATCTGTAATAGGGGTGTCTAGTAAGGGGTCCACAGCAGTAATTAGGGTATCTTTGTACTTGGAGACCCTGCTTTAGGATGCAATACAGAGCTGCCAGTGCTGCCCACAAATTCTTTCTGAAGGTCTGGATGGTCTTCCCCTGTCTGGGGAGTCTTCTGGCCCAGTTGTCTCCTGACTTTACTTCCATGTAGTCAGCAGTCCATTTTTACCCATGCTGTTTCTACTGGGAACCTCACAGTCCGCAGTACAGGGTCCCCACAGCCACAGCCTCCCTCCCTTGTCAGTTCAGTAATATTGTTCTCTTTGCACTACAGCTATCACCAAAGATGTTCTGTTGGAGGGCAAGGGAGCCTTCCAACAGAACATCTGCCCTAGGGTTGCCACCTTTCCTGCAAATAAAATACCAGCCATGCTAATTTGCATAATTAATTATATGTAAGGAACATCACAGGTTACACACATGCAGGGAAAATGTTGTCCTATTCTGACCCCTACAATTTTTTATTTCTCCTTTTGAGCCCTGATATGCAGTTTTTAACAGTACCATTTTTGTTTTGATGTGACTTTTTGATTGCTTTTTTTTTTTTTTAATTAAATTCGGGAGTTGCAGTTAGTTACTAACTACAACTTCCAGCATGCCCTGATAAAGCCTGTGGCTCAGCAGCTGCACCAAACCAAAACTACAACTCCCAGCATGTCGGACTATATAGTAGTAAATAGTATAGGTCAATGTTTCCCAACCAACCAGAGGGGCCTCCAGCTGTTGCAAAACTACAACTCCCAGCTTGCCCGGACAGCCGTTGGCTGTCCGGGCATGCTGGAAGTTGTAGTTTTTCAACAGTTAGAGGCCCCCTTGGTTGGGAAACACTGGTATAGTATGTGGTGCAACATTCTGGGAGTTGGAGGATTGGTTGGATAAACACCGGACATTGCATTGCCGGTATTTTTAATATAAAAATACTGGCCAGGTGGCAACCCTAATCTGCCCTCATACACACCTATTACAGTACAACAAAGGCTTACCCATAGTAGCCCCTACTCCCTAAGAGTCCATGAAATGAATAAAGGGTTAAACCTTGAACTGCACTCGGGCTTAAAGGGGTACTCCGGTGAAAACCTTTTTTTCTTTTAAATCAACTGGTGGCAGAAAGTTAAACATATTTGTAAATTACTTCTATTAAAAAATCTTAATCCTTCCTGTACTTATTAGCTGCTGAATACTACAGAGGAAATTATTTTCTTTTTGGAACGCTCTCTGATGACATCACGAGCACAGTTCTCTCTGCTGACGTTATTATAATAATAACACTTTATTTGTTGTTGTCCTTAGTGGGATTTGAACCCAAGTCCCCAGCACTGCAAGGGAGCAGTGCTAACCACTGAGCCACCATGCTGCCCTTAGCATGCATCTGCTATGCATGGTTGCTAAAATGGACAGAGATGTCAGCAGAGAGCACTGTGCTCATGATGTCATCAGTGTTCCAAAAAGAAAGGAATTTCCTCTGTAGCATTCAGCAGCTGATAAGTACTGGAAGGATTGAGATTTTTTAATAGAAGTAATTTACAAATATGTTTAACTTTCTGCCACCAGTTGATTTAAAAGAAAAAAGGTTTTCACCGGAGAACCCCTTTAAGGCTAAGTTTCCACTTGTTTTTTTTTTCTGGCAGTTTTTGGAAAACTACCACTGCAGTTTTTGAGCCAAAGTCAGAAGTGGATCCATAAGGGAGGAAAAGTATAAGTCCTTCCTTTATATGTCCTATTCTTTTTGAATACATTTCTGGCTTTGGCTCAAAAACTGCAGTGGCAGATATCCAGAAACTGCCAGAAAAAAAAAACAAGTGGAAACTTAGCCTAAGGGAGCGCTCACATGCTAGTAACTATCAGCGAGTTTCCCGCTGTGGGAAACCCACTGCGAATTACGCTACCATTCATTTGAATGGGTCCGCGGACAGTCTGCAAATCTGACACTATTGCAGACTGTCTGTGGACCCATTTAAATCAATGACAACTCGCAGCAGGATCAATTGCGTAACTCGCAGCGGGTAACCCGCTGCTAGTTACTAGTGTGTGAACGCACCCTAAGTGTGTTTAGACAAGGAGGCTCCACTCCATCTCCTATAGCAACCAGTAATAAGCATAAATTACACTTGACAATTGAATAGATTTTCTTAATGCTTTTTCTTTAGTATTCAAGTATTCATGGTACAAAAATCGATCCGCAGACCACCAATTTCCCATTCAACAATAAATACAAAAAGTTTATCACCCAGAGTGCTCACTAGATACGCCCGACTTCTTAGTCTTAGTTCAGCTGACCGGATAAATTTCACCCTTTCTGGGGCATCCCCGAGGCTGATCTTCCTTCCTCCCTCTCACGAAGGGGTAGACAGGTGAGTTGCCGGACACTTTCTCAAACAGCGAAGTGCTAGGTTTACTTTGTGACTTGCAATAGAAAGGTTGGGATGATGGGGGAGATTTATCAAATCCTGTGCAGAGGAAAAGTTGCCAAGTTGCCCATAGCAACCAATCAGATCGCTTCTTTCATTTTCCCGGACCTTGTTAAAAATGAAAGAAGCGATCTGATTGGTTGCCGTGGGCAACTGGGTAACTTTTCCTCTGCACAGGTTTTGATAAATCTCCCCCGATATGCTTGACACCGATGCCAAGGCAGGTAAGCCTGCCCCCCTGGGCTCTAGCATCAGTGTATAAGCATAAACTGATACTGCAGAATAAGGCTATGTACACACCGTGTTCTATGCATACTGTATATACTCGAGTTTAAGACGACCCGAATATAAGCCGAGGCCCCTAATTTCACCCCAAAATCCCAGGAAAAGTTATTGACTCGAGTTTAAGCCTGGGGTGGGAAATACATCATCCCCCCTGTCATCATCCAGACCCCCGTCATTAACACCCTCATCATCATCACCCTGTCATCATCCCCCCTTCATCATCACCGCCTGTCATCATCCCACACCCCCCTTTCATCATTCCCTTGTCATCATCCCACACCCCCCTTCATCATCCCCCTGTCATCATCCCACACCCCCCCTTCATCATCCCCTTGTCATCATCCAACACCCCCCTTCATTATCCCCCTGTCATCATCCCACACCCCCCCTTCATCATCCCCTGTCATCATCCCACACCCCCCCTTCATCATCCCCTTGTCATCATCCCACACACCCCTTCATCATCCCCTTGTCATCATCCCACACCCCCCCTTCATCATCCCCTTGTCATCATCCCCCACCCCCCCCTTCATCATCCCCTTGTCATGATCCCCCTGTCATCATCCCCTTGTCATCATCCCACACACCCCCTTCATCATCCCATTGTCATCATCCCACACCCCCCTTCATCATCCCCTTGTCGTCATCATCACCACATGTCATCAGCCCCCCCCTTCATCATCACCGCTTGTCAATGTCGGATACAGTGGTCTTCAACCTGCGGACCTCCAGAAGTTTCAAAACTACAACTCCCAGCAAGCCCGGGCAGCCATCGGCTGTCCGGGCTTGCTGGGAGTTGTAGTTTTGAAACCTCTGGAGGTCCGCAGGTTGAAGACCACTGCGGCCTTCGACATCATCCAGACCCCCCACCCCCTTTAGTTCTGTACTTACCTCCGCTCGGCGGGACGTTAGGGTGCGCTGGTCCGGGCCATCTGTGCTGCAGGACTGTCCGTTGGGGAGGTCGTCCGGTGGGATAGTCGTTTCGGGCTGTCCATCTTCCCCGGGGGGGCCTCTTCTCCGCGCTTCGGGCCCGGGAATAGAGGCGTTGCCTTGACGACGACGCAGAGGGACGTTGCTAATGAACGTCCCTGTGCGTCGTCGTCAAGGCAACGTGACTATTCCGGGGCCAAAGCACAGAGAAGAGGCCCCCCGGTGAAGATGGACAGCCCGAAACGACTATCCCACCGGATGACCTCCCCACCGGACAGTCCTGCAGCACCGGACCAGCTCACCCTAACGTCCCGCCGAGCGGAGGTGAGTACAGAACTAAAGGGGGTGGGGGGTCTGGATGATGTCGAAGGCCGCAGTGGTCTTCAACCTGTGGACCGCCAGAGGTTTCAAAACTACAACTCCCAGCAAGCCCGGACAGCCGATTGCTGCCCAGGCTTGCTGGGAGTTGTAGTTTTGAAACATCTGGAGGTCCGCAGGTTGAAGACCACTGAGGGCGGAGAGTTCACTCGAGTATAAGCCGAGGGGGGTGTTTTCAGCACGAAAAAATCGTGCTGAAAAACTCGGCTTATACTCGAGTATATATGGTAACTTTGACATAAGTGCAGCTGCTCTTGGGACCCACTGAGGTGCAAGAACATTATACCATCTTATAGGGAATAGCAAGTAGAACTACTATGTGGGTTCTCTAATAAATAATGCTATTATCGCTGCTTATGCTACTGCTCCAGTTTCTGGTCATTGGGTGGTGGGGGCCCATTTCATTTGCTATGGGGCCCCATGAATTATAGTTACTGCACTGTTCCTTACATATGCCAAATGTAGCCATGGGTCAACCATTATTGCAATTGAGCCCACAAGAGTGTCCTTCTGGCCCCTCTCTTTTCTTTTCTTAGGGCCCATAAATACTACGGATTGATCTCAATGGGATTGTGCTGCTCAGTGTACACTATGGAAGTTCTGTAGCGACATTTTCGACACTGTTCATGATTCCACTGAAAGAATGAACATGTACAGTGATCCCCCAACTTACAATGGCCTCAACATACAATAGTTTCAACATACAATGGTCTTTTCTGGACCATCGTAAGTTGAAACCAGACTCAACATACAATCCAGATCTGTGAAACGTGTCAATGGCCGGAAGAACCGACCAATCAAAATGGGCATTCATAAAACCCCTGTATTACTGAAGCGTATGCACTGACTGGCGTCTGGTAGCGCCCCCTACAGTACATGGAGGTATTACATGTTCTGTACACTTTACCTGTATCAGGGTTAGCTGCTCCTTTGGACACCAGGTGAGGGCGACTCCATGTTACTTTTTTACTTACAGGACCCTGAAGAAGCTCCTGTCCTCTACATAGACCAATGTTTCCAAAGCAGGGTGGCCCCAGCTGTTGCAAAATTACAACTCCCAGCATGCCCGGACAGCCGAAGGCTGTCCGGGCATGCTGGGAGTTGTAGTTTTGCAACAGCTGGAGGCTTCCTGCTTGGGAAACACTGACATAGACAGTGATTTACATCTCCCAGAAGATCTTTCCTAGGATTTGCTTTATCTATATTAGTTATCTACTTATTTTTCTTTAATCCTCCCTTTTTTTTCCCCTATTTTTGATGACATTTTGGTGCCTTTAGCACCAATTACCAGGTTTCCATAGAGTTCTGGTCTCAACATACAATGGTCGTCCTGGAACCAATTAATATTGTAACTTGAGGGACCACTGTACATTTTTTCAGCAGAAATTCCCCCAGAAAAGGCTTTGTCAATTTGCGCAGATTTTGAGCTGTGCGGATACACTAACAGAATTCAGTGGGGAAATTTCCCACTGATTTTCCATAGTGAATAGCAATTACCAAATAAATTGATAAGGGTTTTCATGGCAGCCAGAGCCAGGGCTGGATACAATACCTATCATCATAATACACTGTACTACAGCTGTAGTGTAGTGCATTATGTGAGCAATGAGCAGATCGCATGAGAAAGTCCCCTATTGGGACCAGTTACAAAAGAAATAGATTTTATTAAACTTTAATAAAAATAAAAATCCCCCTTAAAATAAAAATGCATAAATTTCCCTAAAAAATATTTTTGTATAAAGCAACAACCTATACATATTTTGTATCGCCACGTCTGTAAGGACCCAAACTCTAAAAATATAACATTTACCCTGCATGGTGAACGTAGTAAAAAAACAAAACAATTATGCAGAAATGGCAGTATAATCCACCTCCCAAAAAAATGCAAAAGGTAGCAATCAAAAACTTGTATTGTCTAAAAATGATACCAATAAAAACTAAAAGTCTTTCTGCAAAAAAAACAAAACGCTGCACAGCTCAAGAAAAAAAATGAACACTGAGAGCACTGTGGTCATGACATCAGAGAAATCCAAAAAGAAAAGCATTTCTTCTGTAGTATTCAGCAGCCAATAAGTACTGGAAGGATTAAGATTTTTTAATAGAAGTAATTAAAAAATCTGTTAAACTTTCTGGCACCAGTTGATTTAAAAAAAAATGTTTCCACAGGAGTTCCCCTTTAAGCCTTTACACGCCATGACCAATGCCGATCACAGCATCTAAAGTTAAAGTTGCTGGTAGCTGAGTGGAGCTCATCGTACCCCCAAGACATGGTCGAAAATGAAAATTGGCTGTGTTCTCGAGGCCATGTCCAAGGGGTAAAAATGGTGGGGATGGCTGGAGTTGTAGTTTAGCAACAGCTTAAGAGTAATCTCTGGAAAAGGACCCTGACTTATTCAGTAAGGAGCGCGTGTCATCTACCGGTAGAAGGCACGCACTCCATTCATTTCTATGGGAGCACCGATGATGTCCGAGTGCTGTATTCGGGTCTTTTTTGGCCCTCCCATAGTGATGAATGGAGCGCGTGCTGTCTGCAGTGCTCCTCACTAAGAGTTGGGTCCTGATCCGGAGATCACAAGAGGGTCCCAGCAGTCGGTCCCCCTGGATCAGCTACTTATCCCTTATCCTGTGAATAGGCTACAAGTTAATTTTGGCTGGCGTTCTCCTTTAACACACCAGCTCGTTCCTGTACACCCTGGAGCATTAAGTAACTTTAGGGTACGTTCACACGCGGAGTTTTTTTAGCGGGTTTTCCACTGCGTATTTGAAAGTGGGCGGGCTCTTCTCGGCTGTCCGCAGCAGATTTTCCGCGGCGGAATTTATGCTGCGGAAAATCCTCCACAGTCCCTACTGACTTCAATGGGGCTTGCGGCGGATTTTCTGCAGTGTACATTCCACCGCGGAAAATCTGCTGCGGACAGCCGAGAAGAGCCCGCCCACTTTCAAATACGCAGCGGAAAACCAGCTTAAAAATCTGCGTATGTGAACCTACCCGTAAAGCAAGCGCTTGCTCCAGAGCAATGTCAGCTACTGTTAGAAGCCAGACACTCGCTGCTAATGACGTCATCAACCCTTTAGATGCCAGGATCAAAGCCAATCACAGCGTCTAAAGTGAAAGTAAAAGTAAAGCTCATCATACCGCCGTGACGTGATTGAAAGTGAAAATTGTCTTTTTCCTCAAACCCAAAATAGGCCATGTGCAAGGGGTTAAAAATGGTGGGGATGGTTGGAGTTATAGTTTAGCAACAGCTGGAGAGCTATAACCAAATGCAGGGTGTCCCCTCCAGCTGCTAAACTAGAACTCCCAACCTTCGGCTTTGGCACTGGATGGGAAACACTGCACCAATGTATCACATGGTTTTGTTATTTGTCTCCCTATGATCCAGGTCCTGTCAGGTGTATAAACAGAACAGGGACGGTTTCGTTTATAATAGATGCTACAATGTACACATACTATTAGTTTGGTGAGTATAAGTAGGCTTCATAATACGTACAAGAATGACCAAGTATTTTACACCAAGCAGCGTCACCGGTAACACACGGCCGTTTGTTGAGCTGCCAGGACCTGAAACATGAGACGCGCAACTACGGAGAGGCACCGCCCACGTGTCGCACACTAACCAATCAGCATAGCCTCCTCCTCCTGCTTCCTGCTGCTGGAATCACGTGACCGTTCAGGCCGTTGTCCCGCAGTCCAGAGGCGGATGGTGCTGCAGGTCAGATTGGCAGACGGCTGTGTGGCCGGGAGGTTGTCAAGAGATGCTGGGGGTGGGGAAGATGTATACATCAAGTTTCTGGCCTTTAAGAATTAGAGCTGACATTTGTCTGGTTGCTATGGGCAACTCAACTCTTCCTTTGTTTTATAGATCAGTATTTCCCAACTGCTGTCCGGGCATGCTGGGAGTTGTAGTTTTGTAACAGCTGAGGGCACTCTGGTTGGGAAACACTGACTATAGATCCTCACCCCCTCCTCCTTCCATGTGAAACCACATAAATTAACCCCTTAAGGACGTAGCGTTTTTCCACTTTCATTTTTTCCTCCTTACATTTAAAAAAAAAAAAAAAACTTTCAATTTTGCACCTAAAAATCCAGATGATGGCTTTTTTTTTTTTTTTTTTTTTGCGCCACCAATTCTACTTTGTAATGACATCAGTCATTTTACCCAAAAATCTACGGCGAAACGCAAAAAAACAAACGTGCAACAAAATTGAAGAAAAAAAGTCATTTTGTAAATTTTGGGGGCTTCCATTTCAACCTAGTAATTTTTTTGGTAAAAATGACACCTTCTCTTTATTCTGTAGGTCCATACGATTAAAATGATCCCCTACTTATATAGGTTGGATTTTGTTTTACTTCTGGAAAAAATCATAACTTCATGCAGGAAAATGTATACGTTTAAAAATGTCATCTTCTGACCCCTATAACTTTTTTATTTTTCCACGTACAAGGCGGTATGAGGGCTCCTTTTTTTGCACCGTGAGCTGAAATTTTTATCGGTACCATTTTTGTTTTGATCTGACTTTTTGATGGCTTTTGATTTATTTATTTTTTTAATGGTATAAAAAGTGACCAAAAATACGCTATTTTGGACTTTGGAATTTTTTTGCGCGTACGACATTGACTGTGCGGTTTAAGTAACAATATATTTTTATAGTTCAAACATTTATGCAAGTGGCAATACCACATGTTTGTTTTTATTTATATTTTTTTTTAAATGGGAGGTGATTCTGATTATTAGGGAAGGGTTTCAATCACATTTATTAACTTTTTTTTATGCAGTGTTATAGCCCCCTCTAGTGGCTATAATACTGCATACACTGATTACAGGCACTGTTCAATGCATTGCCATAGGAATGCATTGATCAGTGTTTTCTGTGTTTTCAAGCCTGGATTTCAGGCTTTGAGCAATCAAACGCTGATCGGACAGCCAGGAAGAAGGTAAGACACTTCCCGCTGTCCTCTCAGCTGTTTGGGATGCCGTGATTTCACCGCAGCTATCCCGAACCGCTCCACTGAGCTAACCGGCAGTGTATTCTCCCATTTTAGATTCCGCAATCAACTTTGATCCTTAATCCTTCCTGTACTTATTAGCTGCTGAATACTACAGAGGAAATTCTTTTCTTTTTGGAATGCTCTCTGATGACATCACGAGCACAGTGCTCTTTGCTGGCGTTATTATAATAAGTCTTTATTTATTGTTGTCCTTAGTGGGATCTGAACACAAGGCCCCAGCACAGCAAGGCAGCAGTGCTAACCACTAAGCCACCATGCTGCCCTTAGCATACATCTGCTATGTATGGTTGCTAAAATGGACAGAGATGTCATCAGTGTTCCAAAAAGAAAAGAATTTCCTCTGTAGCATTCAGCAGCTAATAAGTACTGGAAGGATTAAGATTTTTTGATAGCAGTAATTTGCAAATATGTTTAACTTTCTGGCACCAGTTGATTTAAAAGATAAAAGGTTTTCACCGGAGTACCCCTTTAATACCGGACATCAGCCTGATCGGAGATGTCCAGTATTAGCCACGGGTCCTGGTTGCTGATAGCAACTGGGACTCCCCAGATACGAAGAAGCTGAGCGCGCTTCATAGATCGGGAGTCGGCTTCGGACGTAAATATACGTCCGTGGTCGTTAAGGGCTTAAAACAGTGTTTCCCAACCAGGGTGCCTCCAGCTGTTGCAAAACTACAACTCCCAGCATGCCCGGACAGCCTTTGGCTGTCCGGGCATGCTAGGAGTTGTAGTTTTGCAACAGCTGGAGGCACCCTGGTTGGGAAACACTGAATTAAATATACTATCTACATTGGCTCTGGTAGTACTGCAGAGATTATAAAGCGCTGTTCACATGTGTGTTAATTGTTCTGAATGGAAACCATGATGTAGTCCCAGATCTATTGTACAGCAGAGTCCACTGATATATAACAGGGTCTGTCAGGTTCTGTCGTCCTGTCTGTTGCTTTCATGTGAAACGTCAATTCCTGGGCTATTCCTACTGTCAGATGTAATTGAATCTGTGATGGAGGCTTCAGCGCAGATGTGAACAGAGACTAAGGGAAGGGAATTTATGCGCCAACATATTCAGTGAATGGAGCTGGAAGCAGACAGCACCGCACATTGTATAGTGGCCATGTTGGGTTACTGCAGCTCAGTTCCCATCGGTGTGAGTAGGAGTAGAGCAGCGATAACCCAGCATGGCTGCTACACCGTGTACGGAGCTGTCTGCTTCTGTCTCTTACTACAGTAGAATCTCCCAAGAGCGGACACTATGGGTATGTTCACACTATGTAATTCCCGCGGAATTCCATGAACGGAATTACGTGCTGTGAACATAAGCATCAGTGTGAATGGGTTTCCGTGAGACACGTTCACACTGCGGAATTTCACGCCGCTGAAATTGTTCCGTGCAAAGAAAGAACTTGTTCATTTTTTACGTGGAAGTCCGCGAACACTGCATAGCCGTCAATGGTGACTGTGCAGTACCGCACGGTCCCACCGCCGAAGTATTGCAGCGGCGGCCGCCAGAATGGAATCTCCGCTTGCGGAATTCTGCGAGCGGAGATTTTGTTCATAATCCGTAGTGTGAACATAACCTCACGGGGAATAAAAAAGTGTCCACTATTGGGAGATGTCCCTTTTTGGGGGAAAAAAGGCTTAGGGTGCATGCACACCATGTTTTTGCAATACAGTTCCCGTATCAGGTTTTTGATGAAAAACGGATTCCTCAAAACCGTACTAAACTGTATCAAAACGGGTGTAAAAATTTCAACCCGTATACGGTTAAAAACCGTATGCAGTTTGAAAAATGATGTACGGTTGCATCAGTTTTTTAAGAAAAACGGTGTACGTTTTTAACTCTTCACTCCATTTTGAATAAAGTTTCACTTGTTTGATTGAAATTCCAAGAAAAAAAACTGTGCAAAGTCAAAAACCGGATGGTGAAAACCGGATGGAACCGTACGCACATACAGTTCTGTATGATTCCCATTTACTCCCATGTAAAAAAAATAAAAAATAAAAAAAAGTATACGGTTTAATACGGTTTTTCACCCGGACCAAAATACGTGGTAGACTCAGGTTTTGGGTACGGGTAAAAAAACGGACAAAACCTTATGAGGCAAAACGGACTAAACCAGATGATGCGTTTGACATACAGTTTACAATGTTAAGTCAATGCATACGGTTTTCTATATGATTTCATATGGTTTTTAACTTGAAACCGTATATGGGAACTGTATAGCAAAAACGTGGTGTGCGTGCACCCTTTAAACATCTTTCTAAATGACGGGATACTGTTCTGTACTCACTCCAGAGTGTAATTACCTACAAAACACGATAAAATCTAAATATCAATAAATAATTTTGCACTGTAATAAGGCTTTAAAAAAATCTCAACAATATAATTAAGTAGGAAAAGTAATGCCAAATCATTCCCCCATCCCCTTGCCAAATCATCCCCCCCATGCCAATTCATTCCCACCCCCCATGCCAAATCATGTTTTTTCTCATTCCTCAAAGCATTAAAAACATTTTTTACAGGGGAAAACTTGGTCTGATATCCTGTTGTGTTGAAGCATTTCTGGTTCCTGTATGTCTTTGTATTTTATGTGCTGGTAATGGCCCCGTTAATATGTATTAAAGGAGTAGTCCAGTGGTGAACAACTTATCCCCTATCCTAAGGATAGGGGATAAGTTTGAGATCGCGGGGGGTCCAACCGCTGGGGCCCCCTGCGATCTCCTGTACGGAGCCCTGACAGCCCGCGGGAAGGGGGCGTGTCTACTTCCGCAGGAAGCGGCAGCTGACACACCCCCTCAATACAACTCTATGGCAGAGCCGAAGCGCTGCCTTCGGCAATCTCCGACTCTGCCATAGAGATGTATTGAGGGGGCGTGTCGGCCGCCGCTTCGTGCGGAGGTCGACACCCGCTATCTGGGCCGAGAGCAGGGCCCCCGTACAGAGAGATCGCAAGGGGCCCCAGCGGTAGGACCCCCCGCGATCTCAAACTTATCCCCTATCCTTAGGATAGGGGATAAGTTTTTCACCACTGGACTACCCCTTTAATAAGTGCATATCCCAAATCTTCTTGTGTGCCGGTGGCCCCTGTACGTGGTTTATTGCTCAGGGTGACTCATCTACTTTACCTTTACACTTGTTTTATCATATCTAACCCAACCAAGAGAAGGATCATGTTAGATTTTAACCCACTGTTCATTTTGTCCTCAGGGAGATAACCTGCTGCCTGTGTTAGAGGTTGGTTCAGTAATCGACACGTCAGGTGTCAAGTATTGTAATGTGTATTTCATATAAAGTAGTTCTTAACTGTGGTATGATCTGTGCCACAAGTAAGAATGGGGGTTATATATTCTTAAAGTAGCCTCTTCCCTTACCCCCCAAGGACCCATCATTTAGGGACTAAACTACATAACATCCTCATGAGTGTGGAAAAAAAAATACTTGTCCAAAGGAATAAAACCGGGGGCACAATCTCCTTCTCCCTTATGACCATCCACTTTTCTGGGCCAATTTTCATTTTTGCACTCTTGTTGTTTCCTCCTCGCCCTATAATAATCATTACTTTTTTATTTTTCCATCTACAGACCCATGTGAGGGCTTGTGTTTTCTGGGATCCATTGTACTTTGTAATGACACCTCTTATTTTTCCATAACATATGCTCCTAAACAAGAAAAGAAAAAAAATATTGGTGAGGTGAAATAAAAAAAAAAGATAATTTAGCATATTTGATAGTTTTAGCTAATTTGAGCGCTTTTTTTAAATTTTTTCTGTGATATGATGTTATAAAAAAATTCTGGGGTTTGGTATTTTTTTTTTTTTTTACATTTACGTCATATTACCATACGGGATATATAATGTTATATTTTAATAGTTCGGACAATTACGCACGCAGTGATACCAAATATATTTATTTTTATGTTTTTTTATATAGGAAAAGGGGGTGATTGGAACGTTTAATATGGAAGGGGTTAATGTGTGTCTTTTAAACTTTTATTAACCTTTTTTTTTTTTTCACCATCGATAAAGCCTGGTCCAGCCCCACACTATCAATGACAGAGCCATGGCCCCTAGCCTCTTAAGGACGCAGGGCGTACCTGTACGCCCTGCACCCGGTCCCGGAATTTAAAACGGGGTCACGTCTAAAACAAAAGTAAAAGCTTCCCGGCAGCTCAGTCGGGCTGATCGGGACTATAGCGATAAAAGTCCCTTACCTTGCTCCATCGCGTACGATCGGCGTTTGATTACTCCAAGCCTGAGATGCAGGCTTGGGCAATCAACCGCCTAAAAAACTGATCCATGCAAAGCTATGGTTTTGCAGGGATCAGGGTAAAAGATCAGTGTGTGCAGTGTTATAGCTCCCTATGCCGCGTGCTGGCTATTAGCGGCGGCCCCCAGATACTTGAATCCACTGGGGGCCGCCATGTGGGGCCCGCTCCATACACCCTGATCGCCACCGTACTTGTGGGGGGCTTTCAGCTCCGACCCTACTTGCCTGAAGCAGGGCTAAAGGCCTGAAAAATTCACCTGCCTGGCTCCTGGAACTGCATGTCTCGGGCATCGGGCGATAGGATTTCAACATCCCTGATCCTGTATGAGAGCAATGTCACATTTCCAATGTCTGTAGTGGTTGTTGTGAGTGGACTAGCACAGCTTCTTAAACATAACCCTTTGTATGTACTTTAAGGCAAAATATACATTAGAATTCCTTTAAATGGGCACTGCCAGATTTAAAAACTTTTTATATGTTGTACATCTTAACAAAACTCTAATCTTTCTAATATACTTCATAAAAATACTATCTCCTTTTTATAGACATAAAAGCTTTTAATATAGACCACTATGGGTCCCCATACCAACCAGAACATAATCCTTTGTGACTGAAGCATCACCTTTGTCCCAGCTGTAGCACAGGCAGGGACAAAGTCCAGTAAGTGAGGATGGGACTAGCAATCCTCTGTGCTCACTCCTGTCCTGTCAGAATCCTGTCTGAGGGGAAGGTTACAGAGCCTGCAGTGAGTGAATGAAGAGACTACGCACAGTCTGGGGAAGAAGTGAATGCTTGGTGAGTGAGGGCGGGCTCAGTGCTTGCCTGGGACATACCCCTTCCTGAGCAGTGGATAACAGAATGCGTAAGTAGCAGAATAGAGGGATTTGTGAACCAAATATAGCTATACACATAAAAAAGACTTGTAAAGAATCTGCATGACCTAGTGAGTAATGTTCATAAGCATTAATAAGGCTAATTGTAAAATATTTCCTAGTTTAAAAAAAAAAAAAGACAAACTTATAAGAGTCCATTTTATGTTGGTCTCTCTTGAGTTTTATGTCTCTATGACTGCGGGATGGTGTGGAATGGCTAATAATGTGGTACCTCTCAGGTTACATAGATGCTGGATTAAATGAATTTTACCATAGGTCTATTAGGTGAGGAGGTATAAGACCTGATCAGTCAGACAGTGTTGATCAAATCCTTTCTTCATATGACTGATCTGTTGTGTGAAATGTTCATTTCTTTAACATGGATTTTCCACTGATTTCAGATCTGTATCCTCCATGGCGGCAGTAGACAGCTTTCATCTTCTGTACAGAGAGGTGGCCAGGTCTTGTCAGAACCATTTGGAGTTTTTGGCTGTAGTGGGTGCCCTGTACACAGCTAGAAAGGGTCTCTGCATCTTGTATGATTGCTACAGTCTGCTTAGACTTCATGTTACCCCATGTCTGCTCAGCAAGAAGGACCTTGTCCAGCACTATGGAGAATGGGCAGTGGTGACTGGTAAGTAGAAGCTTTGGAATTAGTAAAACTTGTTGACTAGCACACCCTTAAAGGGGTACTCCGCCCCTAGACATCTTATCCCCTATCGAAAGGATAGGGGATAAGATGTCTGATAGCGGGAGTCCCGCCGCTGGGGACCCCCGCATTCTACCATGCGGCACCCACCTGTAACTGCTTGCGGAACCGCTGGAGGCCCTCAGGCTAATACCATCCCGACCACGGGGACGTAAGATCGTGACATCACGACTCCGCCCCCGTGTGACATCACACCCCGCCCCCTCAATGCAAGTCTATGGGAGGGGGTTTGACCACTTTCACGCCCCCTCCCATAGACTTGCATTGAGGGGGCGGGTGTGACATCACGATCTTACGTCCCCGTGGTCGGGATGGTATTAGCCTGAGGGCCTCCAGCGGTTCTGGAAGCCGTCAAAGGTGGGTGCCGCATGGTAGAATGCGGGGGTCCCCAGCGGCGGGACCCCCGCGATCAGACATCCCCTATCCTTTGGATAGGGGATAAGATGTCTAGGGGTGGAGTACCCCTTTAACAGCTTTAGGGTAAGTGGACAAGGCAGAATTCAATGGATGAATTCCGCCGTAAATGGGATTCCGCAGTCCCATTCAGGCAGAAGAATTTTGCATTCTGCATTCCGCAGATATATAAGACCAGTCTTATATTTTGCAAAATTCTGTGGCGGAATCCCATTGAAATGAATGGGGCTTGAATTTCATTGGAATTCTGTGTTCTGAGAATACAGTAATTCTGCTGGAATTCCGCAATTCCATTCAGCATGCTTTGCTGAACGGAATTTCTGCTGAATTTTGGGGATAAGTGCCCGATCACGGGGGGTGGCGTTGGTTGACTTTGACTGCTGGGACCCCCTGTGATCTCCTCAACTGCGGCGCCGGGGAGGAGATTGCGCGGGGGGTCCCAGTGGTCAGATCCCCCACGATCAGACACTTGTCACCTATCCTGTGGATAGGGGATAAGTTGTTGTTTTTTCTGGACTACCCCTTTAAAGTGTCCTCACTGCCTTATGGTGTAGGCTAGTGGCCTCTAAACTGTGGACCTCCATCTATTGCATAACTACTACTGCCAGCATGCTGGGAATTGTAGTTTTGCAACAGCTGGAGGTCCGCAGTTTGAAGGCAACTGATGTACACAAATCTTTTCCTAAACATTTCCCTATGAATAGTAGTATTAGCTGCGTTAATTCATAGAAGTTTGAATGCCACACATGCTGTGTAACAATCGCCTGCTTGTAGTCATGGAGGTTGAGACTCTCAGCTGAAGAAAGTGGATGGTCCCTAAACATGTGCATTCTTGCTTGACACCCCTGAGGCAGAGATCTGTCATCACAAGACTCTTGTAGAGAATAGGAATAGGGGAAATATAAGGAAGATGTAGCATGGTTTTATATGGACAACGCAAAGAGGTTACTAAAATAGTTTCTTTGTTTCCTTCTATCTACTAGGTGCCACCAACAGCATTGGCAAGGCATATGCGGAGGAGCTAGCAAAGTGTGGTCTGAATATCATCCTGATCTGCAGCAAGAGAGACCAGTTACACAATGTGTCAGAGGCCATCACTAGAACTTATGGTGTTAACACCAACTTCATTGATGTAGATTTCAGCCAGGGTCAAGAGGTGTATCCTTCCATTAGGGAAGCATTGAGGAATTTAGATGTTGGCATTCTAGTCAATAATGCTGGAGTGTTCGATGAGAATCCAGAACGTATTGTTGAGATTCCAGAAGATAAAGTTTGGGATACCATTCATGTCAACGTAGCTTCAGCTGTAATGATGGCTCATATAGTGCTCCCTGGAATGGTAGAGAAGAAGCGAGGAGCCATTGTCAACGTGATATCTGGATCTGCTGGCAAAAGTGACTCTCAAACTGCTGCTTCTAAGGTTAAGTATTATCGAAGGAACTAGTGTCATGCTGCCAAACCAGGGTCAACCGGAAACACTGACAGGCTGCCTTATCACAATGATCTATAATTTACCCTAAACGGTCTTGCCATTTCAGATATATTATAGTTGTAACTGCAGCTGGGAAAGGTGCTCCGAGTCATTTGGATGATCCATCAGCCTTCATTGTTAGATCTCTCCCCATTTGTGTATAGGGAGACATCTAGGGTGACAGGATTAGACTACACTCTGTTATTCTTGTACTGTGCCTCCATGAAAACAAACAGGTCTGCACAGGAACTGTAGACAAAAAACAAACAAAAGGGAAGGGCTTTTCCAAAAATGTGATACAGTGAAGTAAAATATTATTTGATTACTGACGAAGAAATGATGAGCCTATCATTTTAAAGGGGTACTCCACTGGAAGTAAATGTTCCAAACGCTATTTTCGCGCTGCATGGGTTGGCCACGCCCCTCGTGACATCAAGGCCATGCCATCTCAATGCAAGTCTGTGGGAGGGGGCGTGGCCATTACATCACAAGGGGAGTGACCGACCCCCGCAGCACGAAAATAGCATTCGGAACACTTACTTCTGAACGCTGGCCAGTGGAGTACCCGTTCAAAGGGAACCAATCAGCATATTTTAGCATATATATAACGCTTGGCAATGCATTATGTATGCTAAGATCATTATCCTCACCATCCCCGGGGGACAATTGTGCCCCCAGGGATGGTGAAGATATTAAGTTATAAAGTTATTTCAACAGTGAGAGACAGAATAACAACGAAAAATTAAGAAAATGCATTTCAAACGAATTATGGATTAATATGCATTTTACTCAGTGAAATAAATATTTGATTTCCTATCAGTCAGCAAGATTTATGGCTCTTAGGTGTCTTTTATACAGGTTACAAGCTGAAATTAGAAGCAATCTCTTAAAGGGAGTGCTCAGACCTTAGCTTGTTACCTTTATAAAAGACGCCTGTCCACAGACTCAATCAATCAGATTCCAAACTCTCCACCATGGCCAAGACCAAAGAGCTGTTCAGGGATGTCAGGGACAAGATTGTAGACCTACACAAGGCTGGTGAGGAAACCACCCAGATGTATTCGGAAGGATCTTGTCAATGATCTCAAAGGAAGTTGGTGCCATAGTCACCAAGAAAATAAAGACACACTATGCCATGAAGAATCCTGCTGTGCCCACAAGGTCCCCCTACTCAAGAAATCACATGTACAGGCCTGTCTGAAGTTTGCCAATGAACATCTGAATGTTTCCAAGGAGAAATGGGTAAAAGTGTTCTGGTGAGAGAAGACAACAATCAAGCTCTTTGGCAATAACTCGCTGTGTTTGGAGGAGTAGAAGAAATGCTGCCTATGACCTTAAGAACACCATCCCCACCATCAAACATTGTGGTGGAAACATTATGCTTTAAAGGTGTCTTTCTGCTAAGGGTATGGGACAACTTCACTGCATTAAAGGGACGATGGATGGGGCTGTTTACCATCAAATCTTGGGTGAGAACCTACTTTCCTCAGCCAGGGCATTGAAAATGGGTCCTGAATGGGTATTCCAGCATGACAGGGACCCAAGGCTAAAAAGTAGTGGCTCAAGTAAAAGCACTTAAAGGTCCTGAAATGGCCAGGCCAGTCTCTAGGCCTTTATCCCATAGAAAATGTGTGGAGGAAGCTTAAAGGGGTACTCCGGCGCTTAGACATCTTATCCCCTATCCAAAGGTTAGGGGATAAGATGCCTGTTCACGGGGGTCCCGCCGCTGGGGACCCCCGTGATCTTGCACACAGCACCCCAGTTAAAATCAGTCCCTGGAGCATGTTCACTTCGGGTCTGATTACCGGCGACCACGGAGCCGGCGGTGTGTGACGTCACGCCTCCGCATGATGTCACGCTCTGCCCCTCAATGCAAGCCTATGGGAGGGGGTCTGACAGCTGTCTCCCATAGGCTTGCATTGAGGGGCGGAGCGTGACGTCACACGGGGGGCAGAGGCCTGACATCACACGCCGCCGGCCCCGTGGTCGCCGGTAAACAGACCCGGAGGGAACACGCTCCGGCGACTGATTTTAACTGGGGTGCAAGATCACGGGGGTCCCCAGCGGCGGAACCCCCGCGATCAGGCATCTTATCCCCTATCCTTTGGATAGGGGATAGGATGTATAAGCGCAGGAGTACCCCTTTAAGGTTCAAAGTTGCCAAACATCAGCCTCAAAGCCTTAAAGGGGCAACAAACTGTTCCGAACACTGGAGCCGATGCCGGGAGCTTGTGACGTCATAGCCTTGCCCCCACAATGCAAGTCTATGGAAGGGGATGTGACGGCTGTCACGCCCCCTCCCATAGACTTGCATTGAGGGGGTGGGGCTATGATGCCACAAGCTCCCGGCTCCAGTGTTCAGAACAGTTTGTTCCAAACGCTGAGCATCGGAGTGCCCCTTTAATGACTTGGAAAGGCTCTGCTGTGAGGAATAGGACAAAATCCCTCCTGAGATGTGTGCAAACCTTGTGGCCAACTACAAGAGACATCTGACCTCTGTGACTACCAACAAGGTTTTGCCACCAAGTACTAAGTCATATTTTGCCAAGGGGTGAATTACTTATTTTACTGGGAAAAAATGCTAATCAATTTATAACTTATTTTAAATGTGTTTTTCAGAATTTTTTTGTAGTTATTATGGGGGAGATTTATCAAAACTTGTGCAGAGTAAAAGTTGACCAGTTGCCCATAGCAACCAATCAGATCGCTTCTTTCATTTTTGAGTGGCCCATTTAAAAATGAAAGAATTGATCTGATTGGTTGCTATGGGCAACTGGTAAACTTTTCCTCTGCACAGGTTTTGATAAATCTCCCCCTTTGTCTCTCACTTTTCAGTCAGCAGGAGATCAAATATTTTTTCCTTCACTGTAAGCATATGTTGGAAATTTAGCTTTTCGGGCGCTCTTACATGCCGCAGTACTGGCCGCAGCAAGAACTTGCATTAACTGTAACTGCAGGCAGAACCTGGACTTGCCACTTTAGGCAATTCAGGAGCAGTGGTCCCCAAACTGTGGCCCTCCAGATGTTTCAAAACTACAACTCCAGCATGCCTGGACAGCCAAGGGCTGTCCAGGCATGCTGGGAATTGTAGTTTTGCAACATCTGGAGGGCCACAGTTTGGGGACCACTGGCTTAAAGAAACAAGTCAAGGTTCTGCCTGCAATTATCATAAACTCATTAGTTACGGGTGCTAATGCACCATTAAAGAGCAACCTTTCTGGTGCCTTTTGCCTTTTTATCAGGCATTATTCATTTCATGCGATGTTCTGTATATATATATATATATATATATATATATATATATATATTAGGGATCGACCGATTATCGGTTTGGCCGATATTATCGGCCGATAATGGCGATTTTGGACATTATCGGCAATTACCTTGCCGATAATGCCCCGCCCCCCGGCCAGAGACGACCATCGCCGCCGCTTCCCCATTGCCTCCCCCTATCCTCGGCCCACATACCGCCGCCGCTGCCCCATTGCCTCCCCCCATCCTCTGGCCACATGCCGCTGCCCCATCGCCTCCCCCCCCATCCTCTGCCCACATACCGCCGCCTCCCCCCATCCCCGGTGTTATAATTACCTGTTCGCGGGGTCCGCGATCCTTCTGGCTCCTGCACTGGTGCTGTGCGCTGCGTAATGACGAGTGATGTCCCCAACGCAACGTCACCGTGCACAGTGACAGCGCAGGACGCCGACGTAGCCAGAAGGCTCGCGGACCCCCGGGAACAGGAAATTATAACACCGGGGATGGGGGGAGGCGGTATGTGGCCAGAGGATGGGGGGGAGGCGATGGGGCAGCGGCATGTGGCCAGAGGATGGGGGGAGGCAATGGGGCAGCGGCGGCGGTATGTGGGCAGAGGATGGGGGGGGGGGGAGGCGATGGGGCAACTGTGGTGGTTAGACTCAGGAACCCAGGAGGCAGGGGGAGAGAAGCGGGCGGCGGTCTCTGGCACCACAAAAGCCGCTGCAGTTCATTGATTTAAAGCGCTTAAAACAGCTTCTGCCCCGCCGGGGGGGGGGGGGGGGGGGTTAGTGTTGAAATAGCCGATAACTTATACCGGAATAAGTTACCGGCTATCGGCCTGAAAGGTGACAGATTATCGGTATCGGCCCTAAAAAATCGATATAGGTCGATCCCTAAATATAAATATATATATATATATATATATATATATATATATATATATATATATATATATATGATAAATCTTGCACACCAAGCAGATGGATCATTGTCTTTCAACATGGAATAAACCACCAATTTTAATTTTTCTTATATATATTTTATATACCGTATTTATCGGCGTATAACACGCACTTTTTAGGCTGAAATGTTTAGCCTAAAGTCTACCTGCATGTTATACGCCCATAAGCCGCTGCAGTTCAATGATTTAAAGCGGGCGCTTTAAATCAATGAACTGCAGCGGCTTTGCAGGTGCAGAGACCTGCCATCGCTGCCGGCTTCCCTGCCCCTGCCTGTCCTGGGGTCTAGAGCCCTGCTGCCGGCCCTTCTCTCCCCCTGGCTATCGGTGCCGCTGCCCATTCTCTCCCCCTGTCTATCGGTGGGGTGTGCATCCCATGCGTCGTTGCTATGCACTGCACGGCGCGGCGCAATGACGTCACTCGTCATTGCGCCGCACAGTGCATACATAGCAACGACGCAGGGGACGCACACCGGAGGCCTGAAGCAGCGCGGACCCGACCCCGGCAACAGGTAATTATACAACCGGGGATGGGGGAGGCAACGGGGCAGCGGCGCCGGCAATGGGTGCCGCTGCCCCTTCTCTCTCCCTGGCTATCGGCGCTGCTGCCCCATTGCCAGGGCCGCTTCTCTCCCCCTGGCTATCGGCGCTGGCACCGATAGTCAGGGGGAGAGAACGGGCAGCGGCGCAGATAGCCAGCAGGAGAGAAGCGGCGGCAGCAGGGCTCTAGACCCCAGGAAAGGCAGGGGGAGAGAAGCGGGCAGCGACGGCCTCTCTCCCCCTGCCTTTCCTGGGGATGTATTGGGGTATACGCATGCACACACACGCACCCTCATTTTACCAAGGATATTTGGGTAAAAAACTTTTTTTACCCAAAATCCTTGGTAAAATGAGGGTGCGTGCTATAGGCCGGTGCGTGGTATACCCCGATAAATACGGTATATATATATATATATATATATATATATATATATATATGTATATGTATATGTGTGTGTGTGTGTGTGAAAAATCTATACATCTGAATGGGGTTGTTTCTAAACTAAGACTTCACAGGGCTTCTTCACAGTGTACCAACCACTTACATCTCGAAACCACTGCTACTAAACTATGCATTTTTATTGCTGTGTTTTCCTTCATCTAGGCTTATCTGGAAACCTTCAGCAGACAATTAGGTTCTGATATGTCGTCCAGTGGAATATTTGTGCAGTGTTTGACTCCTTTGTATGTAGGAAGCAAATCTTCCTCCTCTTCTGGAATCTTACCAATGTTTGCTCCATCTCCTGATGTGTATGTTCACCATGCAGTGAGAACACTGGGGTTCTCCACTAGGACCACAGGATATTGGGCTCATTCATTGCAGGTAGTATATGATTATATATATATCTGGTATATCGTACATTTTTGCATACATTAGCTTACATTTGTATAGATGTTAGAATTGTATTTTTGTACTTTTCTTTCCTGAAAGAAATTGTTCAGTAAACAAATATTTACCAAAAATTACTCTTTACCACAGAATAACCTTTCTAATGTCTTGGTCACTGTATTTTTTCTTCCCTGCAATGTGCTATCCACCGTCTGTTGTCAGGTTCAAAACATCTCTAATAACAGTCACAGCAAAATGGAACACAGGAAGTATGGGCAGGGCTTAGCCACTGCTATGTGTGGGAAAGAGGGAGCGAGAAGTACTGTGCACCTGCAAGCTGTGTCCATTCCCCACACAATCTGCACTGTCTGCAGGCTTATCTTTTCTGCTGTTTCTGTTATTTCTGCTCACACAGCACCATTCAAAGCAAGTGCCCCAGTAACCCCTTCTCCACCCACATTTCATCTGTAGTAGTGTACTGTAAATCATCAGCCCAGTACAATGTCAGCCTTTTAAGTGTGCATTCACCAGTCCTCTTGTTATAGCATAGCAGAAAGGTGCAGGTCCTGTGCTGTGACTGGACAGGCAACTAAGGCAGGAAGTTCTTATGTGTGTACTACTGGCAAACAGCCCAGTTGGGGTACCGCTCCCTAAAAAGTAGGGAGGGATAAGTAGCTGTGCACCATGAAAGGGATTCTCCTGGGCTCAATAACAGCAGTGATCATAGTTTTATCTTCGGTCAGGAATTGGGCTCCATTTTATTTGGAAGGTCTTCTGGCCTTGACCTTTTCTTATACATAAATAGGGAGAGATCAGACTAACAGGGCCAGTGGACCACCCTGATTATTCAAAGCCTTGTTCATGACTGAATTTACAACTACAATTTTATATATTTTTTTTAAATCTGTGACACTTATGCATATGGGGCATAAAATACCCCCTCCAAATGTAAAGCAAAGCCTGTACCTAAATCCACAAGGTGTAACCTGGACTTATATAATAGCTGTCTGTTGTCATGTCTACACAGACAGTACAGTGAGGAAGTATATATCAACTATATGGAAAAGTAGAGAAAAATACCTAGGCACAGCAGTGATAGTCCTTAATTACCGTCTGGACAGATACAAAAGATCAATTAGCCATAGTAAGGGTGGTTATACATCAAGCAAAGCAGGTACAGAACAATTGCAAAAAGCAGTGAAATAAAGACGTAGCACTCACCAGTGGACATTAATTTCTTCCATATTAATTGTAGAGTTACAGCAATACGAAAGACAGGTTCGCATTACATGCAAGGAAAGTTGCAGTACAGAGGCATGGACAACTTTCCCTTGCATTAGCCAAAGCTGTATTTTGTATTGCTGTAACGCTACAATAAAGATGGAAGAAATGAACGTCCACTGGTGAGTGCTACATGTTTAGTTATCTTTTTGCAAATCTATCCCCAATATGGCTACAGAGAAATATATGTTTAATTAACCCCTTAAATAGTAGCTCCCATCATCCTTTTTTTTTTTCTGTCCCTGCCTATTCCATCTATCCCTAACCCCCTCCCTGCCTTTAATTTAATTTAATTTTTTTACTGTCTGAGAAATGGCTTTTTGTCTGCCTGGTAGTGTCCTCACTTACCAGGCAGACTTCCCCAGCAGGCGCAACGTCACAGATGCCTGCTGGGCGGGGCTGACTTCCGCCCTTAGCTCCTATACAGGGTGCCTCCAGCTGTTTCACCACTACAACTCCCAGCTTGCCCTGACATCTATTGGCTGTCATGGCATGCTGGGAGTTGTAGTGGTGAAACAACTGGAGGCACCCTGTGTTGAGAACAATAACTTTGTTATGGCCATGTCTGTGGCGCTACCCCACTTCTTCCCACCCCCCGTCCACTAGGAGGGAGACCCCTAGTGGACGGTTTTCTAAAGTAAAATACACTATTTTAATGATAAAAAAATAATGAATATATATTAGAGATATGTTGTAGTACATAAGTACTACAACTTTTTTTTTTTTTAAGTTTGGTGACAGTGCCCATTTAAGGACCAGAGTTTTTTCCGTCTTTGCACTTTAACTTTTTCCTCCTTACCTTTAAAAAATCATAACTCTATCAATTTTGCACCTAAAAATCCATATGGTGGCTTATTTGTGCGCCACCAATTCTACTTTGTAACGACTTCAGTAATTTTACCCAAAAATCTACAATGAAATGGAAAAAAAATAATTGTGCGACAAAATTGAAGAAAAAACACCATTTTGTAACTTTTGGGGGCCTTCGTTTCTACGCAGTTTATTCTTCGGTAAAAATGACACCTTCTCTTTATTCTGTAGGTCCATACGATTAAAATGATATCCTACTTATATAGTTTTGATTTTGTCGTACTTCTGGAAAAAATCATAACTACACGCAGGGTAATTTATACTTTTAAAATTGTCATCTTCTGACCCCTATAACTTTATTTTTCCACGTATGGGGCGGTATGAGGGCTCATTTTTGTGCCCTGATTTGAAGGTTTTAGCAATACCATTTTTGTATTGATTGGACTTTGTGATCGCTTTTTATTCATTTTTTCATTATATAAAAAGTTACTATTTTGGACTTTTTTTGCATGTACGCCATTGACTGCGCGGTTTAATCAACTATAAATTTTATAATTCGGACATTTCCGCACGTGGCGATACCACATGTGTTTATTTTTATTTACACAGTTTTTTTTTAAATGAGAAAAGGGGGGTGATTCAAACTTTTATTAGGGAAGGGGTTAAATGATCTTTATTCACTTTACTTTTTTCACTTTTTGTTTTTTTTTGCAATGTTCTAGCTCCCATAGGGGGCTATAACACTGCACACACTGATCTTTTACATTGATCAATGGTTTCTCATAGGAAATAGGGGTGTGAATCGCCAATAATTTGGCGATTCGATTCGAATCGCGATACCAGGGTGGCGATTCGATATATCGCGATATATCGCGATACTGTCATGATGGCGATATATCGCGATATATCGCGATATTCCCTATTAAAAGCTTGGGAAAACTTATTCTACACATCAATACTACATTCACACAAAGATGTACTGTATTAAATATACATTTATTTTTTCTTAAGAACAATGAGGACTTACAAAGTCAAACAAGTGTTTAAGCAACAAACTCTTGTGCTTGCAGGATTTTTTTTTTTTTTTTTTATAACAAACCTAATACTTTTTGACAGCTTAGCTGAGGTTTGATACTAGATTTCACAAATAAATACAATTCTGTATAACATAAATAAAATATGAAGGCATGTGCCTTATAAATAAGGTTATTCCTTCCAGTATGTTTTTTTACAAAAAAATAAAATAAAGTGCAATCCTGCTTTAATGCATTTTCAGAGTTAACATAAAGGCTACCAACTTCAACTGTTAAATGTTCCTTTAAGCTTTAAGGTGCAATATATAACAGTAGACAAACTCTACACTTAAAGGTGCAACAGCAAAATATCTGTTCAGTAACACAAAAGGCCAACGCCTGGAATAGCAGAGTATCCATAATCCTAGTCCTCACACATACGACTCTGCTATTCCAGGCGTTGGCCTTTGTTATACTGCACAGCTGTTTTGCTGTTGCACTGGTGTAGTGTTATTTTTTTATAGTTGCCTTACTGTACTACTAGCACAGTAAGAGTGGAGACAACTATATAAACTCTACACTAGTGTAATAGGAAAACAGCGGTGAGAGCATTAACACAAAAAAGGCCAATGCCTGGAATAGCAGAGTATCTTCCTCACAGTACTAGCAAAGTGTTTTGTCTGCCCCCCTGCTACAAGTGACTGCAGAATAAGTACATACTAGACGTGGTACAAGTTAGACAACTATTATGAAACCCTAAACTTACAAGTGCAACAGCAAAACATTTGTGTGGAGTACCAGGAGTATAAGGCCATCGCCTGGAATAGCTCCTATGACATGACTATAAGTAAGTATAAAAGGATGGAACATGCAAGGTTTTTTTTTGCATTGTAATGTTATGTAATCTACTAAAATTCTTGTTGAGAAACACAAGCTGATCTACATGCCCAGCTATAAAGACACTTCTTTGTGCAGACACAATGTCTCCTGCAGTGGAGAAAACTCATTGGCCCAGATTTATCAAACTGTGTGAGAGAAAAAGTGGAGAGATTTCCCCCCAGCAACCAATCACAGCTCAGCTTTCACTTTACCAGAGCTCGTTAGCTGAGCTGTGATTGGTTGCTGGGGGGAAACTTCTCTATTTTTTCTGTCACACAGTTTGATAAATCTGGGCCATTATGCGCAATATTCTAATCCTATGTGAGGAGGATACTCTGCTTCCAGGACTTTTTTTTTATACTGCACAGATGTTTAGCTGTTGCACTTTTAAGTGTAGATATTTACTTAATAGTTAGTTATTGATAACAGTAACACAACAATTATAAACTCTACACTTAAAAGTGCAACAGGCACAGCAAAACATCTGTGCAGTATAAAACAAAGGCCAACGCCTGGAATAGTAGAGTATCCTCAAAAAGGTAGAGTACACTACAAAGTGTTTTGTCTGCATCCATGGTACAAGTGTTTCTGCAGAATATGTACATCTGTAGTAGACGTAGTAAGACAAGTTAGACAACTATTATAAAACCCTACACTGTTAAAAGTGCAACGTCAGCAAAACATGTTTGCAGTATAACAAACGCCAACGCCTGGAATAGCTCCTATGACATGACTACTATGACTAAAAGGATGGAACATGTGAGCTACTGAGCTTATTTTTTCTTCATCTTAAGATTCTTGTTGAGGAACACAAGCTGATCTACATGCCCAGCTTTAAGGACACTTCTTTGTGCAGACACAATGTCTCCTGCAGTGGAGAAAACTCGTTCTGCAGAGACACTTGTACCAGGGATGCAGAGGAAACACTTTGCTACTCTACCTATGTGAGGATACTCTGCAATGTGCTTCCTCCACCAGTCAAGAGGGTCATCACTGAGAGGCAAGGGGGTTTCATCTCTAAACATTCTAACTTCAGTTGCTGCAACATCATGTGCAGATTTTTGTGCTCGATGGTGTTTGTCAAAGGAAAAAGTTTGTCCAAGCAGCTCCGCCAATGCACATGATGCTCTGGGTTTCTTCATGGGTGGCTGGATGTTAGTTGCTGGTTGATTGTCTTCTTTGTCCTCCTCTTCTTCTTGCTGCTGAAAAACAAAAACAAGCAGTAATCAAATTGAAACTTAAGATATAAATAACATAATGTCAAACTCAATATTGCTTTGATGCCTTCACTCACCTACCATAGTAGAAGTAGTAGTTAGCTTTTGTATCTCAACCTCCACAGCTTCAGTCAGTCGTGCGTAGATGTCATCAGCCTCATCAGCAGGGAGGAAGGGTAGATTCTTGAACCGAGGGTCAACAGCTGATGCCATGTACAGGGTCTCCTTTTCATTTGCATATCTTTTTTTTAGATCTTGTGCTATTGCTTCCTTAATATCCTTGACTGTATCTGAATCATCAGGACTTCGTTCAGTGCCCATGATGAGCTTGGCATGAAGTGGTGCAATCAGTGACAGTGTTGGCATGCTCTCCTCTGACATCACTAATGTGGCATCTTTCATAGGCTTCAGAGCTTTCAGGACCTCTTCTGCACATGTGATGTCTGACTCAGTCAATGTGAAGATATCCTTTTCATTTTTCCTGACCTCATTGGAAAGAAGTGCTGCACATATTGCTGGTTGCTGTTCTAAAAACCTCTCAGTCATGTCATAGGAGCTATTCCAGCGTGTAACGACATCTGTAATCAGCCTGTGCTTTGGTAGCTGGAGTTGGTCCTGTTTGAGATTTAGCTGGTGACTGGCTATTGCACTGCGCCTAAAAAAGCCAGTGACACGCCTAATTCTTCCAAGCAGTCTGGCCACTGATGGTAGTTTAAGTGCTTTCTGTGAGGCTAGGTTTAGGCTGTGAGCAAAACACTGAATGTGGCTAACCTGTGCAAGTCTAGCAGCCACAGCCATATTGGCAGCATTATCTGTGACGACAACGGGATCTTTAGCAGTCAAGCCCCATTCATCAAGAGCACCACGGAGCAAACCTGCAATGTTTTCGCCAGTGTGGCTGTCATATATGGCTCGCGTTTGCAGCACGTGTGAGACTAACTTCCACTCGCCCGTAATGTGATGAGCTGTTATGGTCACGTACGACTCGGTACATCTGGAAGTCCAAGCATCACATGTCAAAGCCACTCTCCCGGCAGAACTCAGTTCCTCCAGCACAACCTTCTTTACATCTTTGTACATCTTCGGTAAAGCGATGTCTGTGATGTGTTGTCGGGAGGGTAGGGCGTAGCGGGGCTCCATCTCATTCACCATAATCTGAAAGCCCTCGTTCTCCACCACACTAAGAGGGCGCAGGTTTTTGCAAATGAAATAGAGCACAGATTGTGTTATTCTTGTTGCACGAATCGAGCCTGGTGGAAACTTGGCAGTATTAGCTTGGTCAAGAGTCCTCTGAGAAGCGGGGGTAGTGGTACTAGCTGCTTGTTTTAAGTTTACCTCTATGTCGCAATGATGCCTGGCCATGTGGGCACGTAGGTTTGTCGTATTCCCGCAGTATTTGATTCTGGCCTGACATATTTTGCACACTGCATGGCTCTTGTCATACTCCTTACTCCCTGGTTTATTGTAGAATCCAAAATGAGTCCAAATGCCCGCCTTATAACTCCCCGGCGCGTCCCGAATCTCTTTTTCATTGCCAGCCATGTTGATGCAGCGTTCACTCTGCAGCAGCTACCGCGAGACTACAGACTCAGACCAAACAGGAAGGAGAACATACGCACTCACAGGACAACTCTCGCGGGATCTTGTTCTTTCTCAGCTGCGACTCGCAGCTGAGAAAGAACAAGATCCCGCGAGAGTTGTCCTGTGAGTGCATAGACTGCGTACGTTCTCCTTCCTGTTTGTTCTGAGTCTGTAGTCTCGCGGTAGCATGTTAATTATAATAATTTATAAAAAAAAATCGATTCTCAGAATTTGAAAATCGATTCAGTATCGCGGAACAAAAAATCGCGATAATCGCGCGAATCGATTTTTTCTTACATCCCTAATAGGAAACCATTGATCAATGATTCTACCGCTTGACTGCTCATGCCTGGATCTCAGGCACTGAGCAGTCATTCAGCGATCGGACAACAGGAGGTAGGTAAGGGGACCCTCCTGCTGTCCAAAGCTGTTCGGGATGCCGCGATTTCACCGCGGCGATCCCGAACAGCTCCCTGAGCTAACCGGCATTGGTTTACTTTCACTTTAGACGCGGCGTTCAACTTTGCCCTTTGTGTCTAAAGGGTTAATAGCGCGCGGCACCGCGATCAGTGCCGCGCTATATGAGCCATGGGTCCCGGCCGTTATAGAAAGGGAAAGGACCCAGGACGTACCAGTACGTCCTTGGTCCTTAAGGGGTTAAATAGCTACAAAAAAAACACATTGGGGGAGATTCATGAGAGCTGTCTATTAGAGATGAGCGAACTTACAGTAAATTTGATTCGTCACGTACTTCTCTGCTCGGCATTTGATGACTTTTCCTGCATAAATTAGTTCAGCTTTCAGGTGCACCCGTGGGCTGGAAAAGGTGGATACAGTCCTAGGAGACTCTTTCCTAGGACTGTATCCACCTTTTCCAGCCCACCGGAGCACCGGAAAGCTGAACTAATTTATGCAGGAAAAGTCAGCAACCGCCGAGCTGAGAAGTTCGTGATGAATCGAATTTACTGTAAGTTCGCTCATCTCTACTGTCTATAAGAAAGGGAAGCTGCAATGATTGGTTGCTATGGGTACAGTGACAATTTTTTGTTAAATAGTAGTTATTTCTCTTCTTCACATTTCACAATGGAATCAGGGTAATTTAATAATAAAAAATAAAAACATACCTGCCTCGATTCCCACAGCTGCCATTCTGACAGATCTCAGTCCCATTTCTATTGCTTCCTCTATGTTTCACACTGCAGGAAATGCCTACAGAGCCAATCGCAGACTGAGGCGCGTCACCACTGCAGCCAGGGATTGGCTAGCAGCCATTTCCTGCAGGATTAACACATTAGAGAAAGCAGGAGCTGTGGGACTGAGAGCCGTCAGAAAAGCATCTGTGGGAATCGAAGCAGGTGAGTATGTGTTCTTTTTTTTTTTTTCTATTTATTTTTTTTTTTTTTTAAAGCACTTCAACTCTGTTCCGAAAAGTTTTGTCACACTGGAGTACCCCTTTTAAGATGTTTTCATGTGTTTTACTTCACTGTATGGAAGGGACATACTTCTCTTTGAGTTAATAACATTTTTCTCTATTTCATACAGCTCCTTGCATGTCGATGGATCCCTGGCTGGTTATGTGGATCAATAGGAACATTTCTCCAGCAGTAAACAATGGACGTGATGTTTTGACCATGATGATGTCTTAGGCTGTTGTGTTGTTTTCACTGTTGTCAGTTATTGCATTTTTATAATTTGTTGTCATTTAAACTCAAAGTGACAGCATCTGGACAACATGTTAAAAGTTTTTCAAATGACAGTGATGCTTTACAGGTTATGTACTCCTTTACACTGATTATTTGTATTGCTTTCTTTCCTGATTGCAGAATATTTCTAAATAGTCTTCAGTACTCAGAGAAATATAAATTAATCTGCTTTCTCAGTGTTAGAGAAAGCAACAGGAAGGAAACAGGAGAAGGTTACACCCCAGCTCAGATAGTAGACAGGCAGTAGAGAAACCCTGAAGGGCAGCTCACACATGCTGGAATGAAAGCAGAGAGCAGATTCAAGTCTGCTGGGGATAATCATATAGGTAGTTTACAAACAAAGATAGAAATGAACTCATACAGCACACTTTAGAGGCTGCAGAAGCAAAAATAGGCAATATTTTTAATAAAAACCTTTGTTTTTGCACCAATTACAAAGCTAGAATAAAAGTTCAAATAACTTAAAAGCTAGAAATAAAAGATGCTTTTCAGAGGTGCACATAGTCTTTTAAGACTTTAATAAAGACTTACTGTTGTTTGTGGACTAGATATTTATTTCATTAACATTATACCTTATTAATTGAATTTCACTGAGATAGAAGAGAGAAAACACTATACTGATCATAAATATATGTAATCTATTCTAGTAAATATCTAATGGAATGGATGGGAATTGTTACGCCCCGCCCCCATAGACTTGCATTGAGGGGGCGGGGCGTGACATCACACGGGGGCGGAGTCGTGACGTCACGAACTTCCGTTCCCGTGGTCGGGACCCAGACCCTCCAGCGCTACCGGAGCAGAAACAGGTGGGTGCCGCATGCTATATTGCGGGGGTCCCCAGCGGCGGGACCCCCGTGATCAGACATCTTATCCCCTATCCTTTGGATAGGGGATAAGATGTCTAGGGGTGGAGTACCCCTTTAAAGGGGTACTCCGATGGGGGGGGAAAAAGTTAAACAGATTTGTAAATTACTTCTATTAAAAAAATCTTAATCCTTCCAGTACTTATTAGCTGCTGAATACCACAGGAAATTATTTTCTTTTTGGAACACAGTGCTTTCTGCTGACATCATGACCACAGTGCTCTCTGCTGACATCTCTGTCCATTTTAGGAACTGTCCAGAGCAGCATATGTTTGCTATGGGGATTTTCTCCTACTCTGGACAATTCTTAAAATGAACAGAGATTTCAGCAGAGAGCACTGTGCTCGTGATGTCAGCAAAGAGCTCTGTGTTCCGAAAAGAATTTCCTCTGTAGTATTCAGCAGCTAATAAGTACTGGAAGGACTAAGATTTTTTAATAGAAGTAATTTACAAATCTGTTTAACTTTCTGGCACCAGTTGATAAAAAAAAAAAAGTTTTCCACCGGAGTACCCCTATAATCTCCCATTTGAAACTATTCGCTGTTGATTGTACTGTGGTGGTTGTTTTGTGGAAATTTGTTAGTTTACAGTTAGAGCAGGTTCCATAGCGATTAAATCCTTTAATGGCAAACCATGTACTGTGACTCTGTGTAGATGCGAGTATTATGCTTTAAAACCTCTTTCACTAACTCAGTAGCAAAAGAATATATATAAGTAGATATATAGAAAAAAAAACTTTAAAAACGTAAGCATGATGTAGCCAAACATGCTACCATGCCTTATAAACCAATCAGAATGCAGGATATGTTATATACCGTATATACTCGAGTATTAGCTGTTCCGAATATAAGCCGAGGCCCCTAATGTCACCCCAAAAACCTAGGAAAAGTTATTGACTCGACTATAAGCCTAGGGTGGAAAATACATCATCCCCCCTGTCATCATCCAGACCCCCTTTCATTAACACCCCTGTCATCATCATCCCCGTCATTATCACCCTCATCATCATCACCCTGTCATTATCAACCCGTCTTCATCCCCCTGGCCGTCATCACCGCCTGTCAATCCCTTCGTCATCATCCAGACCCCCCTTTTGTTTTCTACTCACCTCCCCAGTTGTGGAAGGGTGAGCTGGTGCGGGCCGTCCATCTTCGGCCATCTATGCTGCAGGGACCGTGCGGTGGGGAGGGTTAGTCATTCCGGGCTGTCCATCTTCACCAGGAGGCCCTCTTCTCCGGTCCGGCCACGGACCAGTGACGTTGCCTTGATGACAACCCGCAGGGACGTCCGTGTGCAGCAGACGTCCGTGACGTCCCTGCGCATGAACGTCCCTGCACGGTGGAGTCAATGCAACGTCACTACCGTAGTCTGGGGCCGGCCCGGAGCGCAGAAGAGGACCTCCCGGTGAAGATGGATAGCCCGGAAGGACTAACCCTCCCCGCCGAACGGTCCTGCAGCATAGATGGCCGAAGATGGAGAGCCTGGCCCATCCCCTCACAGCTAAGCCAGAAGCGTGTTTTGTTCACTCGAGTATAAGCTGAGGGGGGCGTTTTCAGCACGAAAAATCGTGCTGAAAAACTCGGCTTATACTCGAGTATATACGGTAAGTGACAGTTGATATCCTATCTTCCTTCTTCTTTTGCTGCTCAGCAGTAATATTAGATGAGTACGTATTGTTTTCCTATGTATATTCAATATAATACTATATATATTTTATATTTTTGCTTTTTCCCTTCTATAATAACATTTTCTTGTTTCCTTTCATTATATATATATATATTATTTTTTATAGATAATTTCATTTCCATATATTTTTTCTTATTTTTCATATTATCTTTCAAAATCACGTATATATATATATATATATTCCATATATATATTTCTCTTTTGCTTTTTCCCTTACTTTCCCCTCTATGTACTCCGTTACATGCCTGGTATGTTTTCCGATTATTAAATCCAGTTTATTCACTCATATTCTTTAATTATATTTCCTAATACCTTACTAACATTACATCTCGTTCACTTCTATTACTCTCAGCCGCCTTCGGAATCTTCCCGGCTTCCCGTCTCCTTCAGCTTCATCTTCTCTTTTCTAACTGCGTCATCACCACCATTTTACTTCACAAATCCCAAAGTGTCGCGATACTTGGCAGAGTGGTCATCACCTGACGTTGGGCGGCAACCCTGTCAGTGAGACGGTTCCTGTCAGTGACGCAGCACATCTCCTATCACTGCTCTGGCATTGGTAATATAGTCAAAGTTTGACTAATTTGTTAATACTTAATAACTTTCTTGCTGACCTGTCCTATACTACCATCTTGTGGCCAAATTAGATAACTGCTTTTCTAAATACAATTTAATACAGATTCACCATTTAATTGAAATACCTACTGTATTGTTAGCTGACATAATGACTGTATTGTCAGCTTATATCCTACATATTATATATTTATTTATTTTATATATTTATTCATTATTGTCTGTTTTACTAATTCCAAATGGATTTTCCGTACGAATCCAGGAATATTTCAAGGGAGATATATCCCAGTCATTAAACACTGATATGGCTAGTCATGATCACATTCAAAATATAGTGGACGATTCTGTGGCGCGCACGCTCTCTCCACTCCACTGTCCAATCTGCGGTCACAGTACTCCAAGACAGTATTTCTAAATCTATATCCTAAGCATTATCTCGCCCTTCTACTTCTAACCCTAAAACTCCTTCAGACCATTATTGCTCTCATGAGACCTCAGTTTCCAAACCGGCCAAGGGTTTCAACGTTCCTAAAAAAGCAATATCTAAAAGACATCATACCACAGACGGCAATGTTCCCCCAAAGAAACATTTAAAAGGGGTTCGCCAAGACAATGTTACAGATGACAGACCTAATGTAAGGTCAACTTGATTGTGTTTCCCAAACAAACATTTTACCCTCTACCCGAGAGGAAGAACAATTAAAAAGGGCTCCAAAAACCGCTAAGTGGCAAAAAACGAATTCCTTCACTGAACCTGACTCAGACGAATCTACAAATTCAGGATGATGTCATGGACAATTTCGAATATCTCTCACAAGAGAGTAGCGAACCTATTGATGACCCTGATCTACAGGAAGATACTGTTGTTATTGACTCGGATCCTACTTATTTTGATCCGTCCCTAATTCGTCACCCACGGTCCGGTGAATGGCTCTAGATAAATAAATAAAACTCTAGATAAATCCACCCATAATAAGTTGAAGGCGGAATGTCCAGGACCTACCCTTGATCCCATTTTGAATAAGTTCCTAATGAAAACGGGGGGAAAATCACAAAAAAGGGATTGACAGGAGCTTTAAAGCCTGTCAAGATAAATTACTTGATATATCAGGCCCCTTGTCTAAAATTCTAGACTTGGTTGAGGAATCCTCTGCCTCCTCCAAACCTGTGGACAGAGAGATATTACAGGGTTGGGCACAACGTGCAGTATGTTTTCTGGGAAACTCTAACACTGCCCTATCTACTGAGTGTAAAAGATCAATGAAAATTGACCCTAACTTACCAGCCTTGCCACTAATGATCCCACTCATCCCACTGAAGGCATGTTATTTGGGGGAGATTTTATTCACCAGATGGGGAAATACGTAGGTCTTTTCTCCTCAATTAATAAGGCACAGACCTCTTTAACCCCTTAAGGACTCAGTGTTTTTGCATTTTCATTTTTTTTCATCACCTTCTAAAAATCATAATGTTTTCAATTTTGCACATAAAATTCCATATGATGGCTTATTTTTTGTGCCACCAATTCTACTTTGCAGTGACATTAGTAATTTTACCGGAAAAAAAATTAATTGTTCGACAAAATTGAAGAAACAATTTCATTTTGTAACTTTTGTGGGCTTCTGTTTCTATGCAGTACATTTTTCAGTAAAAATTACACCTTATCTTTATTCTGTAGGTCCATACGGTTAAAAATGATACCCTACTTATATAGGTTTGATTTTGTCGTACTTCTGAAAAAAATCATAACTACATGCAGGAAAATTTATATGTTAAAAATTCTCATATTCAGACCCCTATAACTTTTTTTTTTCCGCGTACGGGCCGGTATGAGGGCTCATTTTTTGGTACCATTTTTGTATTGATCGAACTTTTTGATCGCTTTTTATAAATGTTTTCATAATACAAAAAGTGACCAAAATACGCTATTTTGGACTTTGACATTTTTTTGCGCATACGCCATTGACCATGTGGTTTAATTAACAATATATTATTATAGTTTGGACATTTCCGCACGCGGCGATACCACATATGTTTATTTTTATTTACACAGTTTTTTTTTTTGTTTTTTTTTTTATGGGAAAAGGGGGGTGATTCAAACTATTAGGGAAGGGGTTAAATGACCTTTATTAATTTTTTTTTTTTTTTGCAGTGTTATAGCTCCCATAGGGGGCTATAACACTGCAGACACTGATCTTTTACACTGATCACTGCAGAGCCATAGCTTTGCATAGATCAGCATTATAGGGGGTTGAATGCTCAAGCCTGTAGCTCAGGCTTGGAGCAATCAAATGCCGATCGGACACGACGGAGCAAGATAAGGGGACCTCCGCTCGCGTCCTAGCTGATCGGGACATCGCGATTTTATCGCGATAGTCCCGATCAGCCAGACTGAGCTGCTGGGAAGCTTTTACTTTCGTTTTAGACGCGGCGATCAACTTTGATCGCCGCGTCTAAAGGGTTAATAGCGCTCGGCACAACGATCGGTGCTGCACGCTATTAGCCCAGGGTCCCGGTTATCATAAGCCGCTGGGACCGACTCGGTATGATGTGGGGTAACGGCATGACCCCGTTTAAAATACTGGGACCGGGCGCAGGGCATACAGGTACTCCCTGCGTCCTTAAGAGGTTAAAAGAGGTATTTTCCAACAGTGTTACTGTCACGATTCGGCTAGCTGGATGTGGATCCACTGTGTCAGCGAGGGATTGGCGTGCACCGTGTCGGTGGACCGGTTCTAAGATGCTACTGGTATTCACCAGAGCCCGCCGCACAGCGGCATGGTCTTGCTGCGGCGGTAGCAACCAGGTCGTATCCACCGGCAACGGCTCAACCTCGCTGACTGCTGAGAAGGCATGGGACAGAAGGACTAGGCAGAGGCAAGGTCAGACGTAGCAGAAGGTCGGGGCAGGCGGCAAGGTTCGTAGTCAAATGGAATAGCAGAAGGTCTGGAACACAGGCTTTGGACAACACTAAACGCTTTCACTGGCACAAGGCAACAAGATCCGGCAAGGAAGTGCAGGGGAAGTGAGGTAATATAGCCAGGGAGCAGGTGGAAGCTAATTGGGCCAGGCACCAATCATTGGTGCACTGGCCCTTTAAATCTTAGAGAGCTGGCGCGCGCGCGCCCTAAGGAGCGGAGCCGCGCGCGCCAGGACATGACAGCCGGGGGCCGGGACAGGTGAGTGACTTGGGATGCGATTCGCGAGCGGCACAAGGCAACAAGATCCAGCAAGGAAGTGCAGGGGAAGTGAGGTAATATAGCCAGGGAGCAGGTGGAAGCTAATTAGGCTAATTGGGCCAGGCACCAATCATTGGTGCACTGGCCCTTTAAATCTCAGAGAGCTGGCGCGCGCGCGCCCTAAGGAGCGGAGCCGCGCGCGCCAGGACATGACAGCCGGGGGCCGGGACAGGTGAGTGACTTGGGATGCGATTCGCGAGCGGGCGCGTCCCGCTATGCGAATCGCATCCCCGCCGGCAATGTCAGTGCAGCGCTCCCGGTCAGCGGGTCTGACCGGGGCGCTGCAGAGAGAGGAACGCCGCGAGCGCTCCGGGGAGGAGCAGGGACCCGGGGCGCTCGGCGTAACAGTACCCCCCCCCCCCTTTAGGTCTCCCCCTTTTTTTGTCCGGCAATAGCTTCACGTGGGACGAGGACACTGGGAGCGATTGTAGGGTTTCCTCATCAAATGCAGGCAGTTCAGCAGGAGTGGGAATGGGGAGGGAGGGCAGAGGGTGAAGTTTGGCATGGGGCAGAGTGTTACCAGGACAGGGGCTATGAGGAGGCAAAGCATAGTCCTGATAGGCTTTGGGGAGACCAGGTGTAGGAGGAGGCACCGAGGCTTGCCTGACGGGACTGGGAGGAGACGTGAGGCATTTCTTGCGGCAAGCAGGGCCCCAATTCTTGATCTCCCCGGTGGTCCAGTCAAGGGTGGGAGAATGATGCTGGAGCCATGGCAGACCGAGGAGGACTTCAGAGGTGCAGTTGGGAAGGACGAACAATTCAATCTTTTCGTGATGGGGTCCAATGCACATTAAGAGGGGTTCTGTGCGGTAACGCACGGTGCAATCCAATTTATCTCCGTTGACCAAGGAAATGTAGAGCGGCTTGACGAGACGGGTCACCGGGATGCAGAACTTATTCACCAAAGAGTCCAGAATAACATTTCCAGAGGCACCAGAGTCCAAGCAGGCCACGGCTGAGAGTGAGGAGTTGGCAGAAGGAGAAATCCGCACGGGCACCGTGAGACGTGGAGAAGCAGACTTCGTACCAAGAGACGCCACACCCACGTGAGCTGGGTGCGTGCGTGCGTTTCCCAGACGTGGAGGACGAATAGGGCAATCCACCAAGAAATGTTCGGTACTGGTGCAGTACAGACAAAGATTTTTTTCCCTACGGCGATTCCTCTCTTCCTGGGTCAGGCGAGACCGATCCACTTGCATAGCCTCCTCGGCGGTAGGCACAGGCGTAGATTGCAAAGAATACTGTGGGAGAGGTGCCCAGAGATCAAGGTCTTTTTCCTGGCGGAGCTCCTGGTGTCTCTCAGAAAAACGCATGTCAATGCGGGTGGCCAAATGGATAAGTTCTTGCAGGTTGGCAGGAATCTCTCGTGCGGCCAGCACATCCTTGATGTTACTGGATAGGCCTTTTTTAAAGGTCGCGCAGAGAGCCTCGTTATTCCAAGATAATTCGGAAGCGAGAGTACGAAATTGGATGGCGTACTCGCCTACTGACGAATTACCCTGGGCCAGGTTCAGCAGGGCAGTCTCGGCAGAAGAAGCTCGGGCTGGTTCCTCGAAGACACTACGGACTTCAGCGAAGAAGGACTGGACTGTGGCTGTGGCAGGATCATTGCGGTCCCAGAGCGGTGTGGCCCAAGACAAAGCCTTTCCAGATAGGAGACTCACTACGAACGCCACCTTAGACCGTTCTGAAGGAAATTGGTCCGACAACATCTCCATATGCAGGGAACATTGAGACAAGAAGCCACGGCAGAGTCGGGAGTCCCCATCAAACTTGTCCGGCAAGGACAAGTGGAGGCTAGGAGCGGCCACTCGCTGCGGAGGAGGTGCAGGAGCTGGCGGAGGAGATGGTTGCTCCTGTAGCAGTGGCAGAAGTTGCTGTTACAGTTTTTAGTCGGGCCGGAAAAGGCAGGAGCCGCTTTTCCGGATGCTACATCTCATCCAGACAACAATGAGGCTCCTATCAACAATATCAATCATACCAACAACCCTACACGGTTCAGCCACCAGATCCCCCTCCATTCTTCCCTTACCGACCCAGAACCTGACGCCCTAGAGGACAACGAGAGATTCCACGAGCAAAACCATCTACAGGTAAGTCTTCCATTTTCTTTCCACAATCTTCCATTGGGTGGAAGACTCATGCATTTATTAAACAATTGGACTATGATTACTTCAGACTCTTGGATTCTGAATACAGTATCAGGTTTCCTAATAGAATTTGTGTCTCCACCTATCCAATACACTCTTCCTCATCCTATTAAATTTTCAACATCAGACCAAATTCTGATCGATTCAGAAGTGAAAGATCTTATCACAAAGAAAGCCATTATATCCGCCCCTCGAAATTCCCCAGGCTTTTTCAGCAATCTCTTACTCGTAAAAAAGAAAGATGGAGGTCACAGACCTGTCATCAATCTGAGACTACTCAACAATTTTGCTGTGTACAGACATTTCAAAATGGAGGGTATCCATCTCCTAAGAGATATATTACTAAAAGACAATTGGTTAATCAAGATAGATCTGAAGGATGCTTACCTAACCATTCCAATTCATTCTTCCCAAACATTTCATCAATTTCTTTGGAACAATCAAATATGGCAATTCACCTGCCTTCCATTCGTGCCCCTTGATGCTTCACAAAACTTCTGAAACCGATTATAGCGTTACTCAGAAGTCGAGGTGTATGCCTCACTATTTACCTTGACGACATTCTCATCATGGCTCAATCCATATCTCTTCTCCTCACTCACAGAGATTGGACTTTATCCCTCCTCTCCAATCTAGGTTTTCTTATAAACCTCAAAAAATCCATACTACTTCCATCTCAAGAATTGGAATTCCTAGGTTTTCTGATCAATACTTGAGCAGCCACTCTGAGTCTTCCTCCCAAGAAACTGAAAACCATTCAGAAGGAAATTTGCCAAATCCTTCACAAGGATCTTATTTCTCTGAGATCTATCGCTCGAATTGTAGGTCTCCTTTCAGCCTCCGTTCAAGCTGTCTTTCCAGCTCCCCTCCATTATCGAACCCTACAAGGCTTGAAAATCCAACACGTAAGAGAAGGTCTGGGATATTCGGACGGAGTTCGTCTATCTTTAGACACCAAAGAAGAACTTCTCTGGTGGCTCTCTCATATCCAAATCTGGAACGGAAAAACCATTTTCCATCTGAATCCAGATCTCATAATAGAATCAGACACAAGTCTTTCAGGATGGGGAGCTTGCTGCGGTTCCCTCTCTATTGAAGGTAAATAGTCTCCTTCCGAATCCCATTTACACATCAATTGCTTGGAACTTTTAGCTTGGTCCCTCGCTCTAAGGAGCCAATTTGTCAAGGATTCTTCACATTGTTGTGTTTTACTTCGCATGGACAATATATCTGCGGTCCAATATATCAACCATCTTGCTCGTACAACATCAAAAGTCCTTGCCGACATTGCCAAAGATTTCTGGCATTTTTGCTAGACAGACATATTATCTTGAAAGCAGAATATCTTCCAGGCATATCCAATTCAATCGTGGACTGGAATTCACGATTCCTAACAGATTTCAATGATTGGAAACTCCATCTTTCAGTATTCCAAATAATAGATCAATTATGGGGCCCTCTTCATCTAGACATGTTTTCTTCTCGATTGAACTGTCAAACTCCTCAGTTCTTCAGCTGGAGACCAGACCCGGACATTTTGGGGGTAGATGCTTTCCTAAAATTTTGGCCTCCAGAAACACTGTGCATTTCCTCCTTTCAATCTAATCCCTCAAGTTCTCCTCCAAGTCTCGATTTGGAAATCTACTATGGTTATAATCACCCCATGGTGGTCAACTCAACCATGGTTCGCTCAATTGCTTCACCTATTAATAGATTATCCTTGCATTCTTCCTTCCATTCCGGATCTCCTCCAGGACCCTCGCGGCAACTCTCATCCACTAATCCTTTCAGACCAACTGATCCTAATTGCCTGTCTAATTTCAGGCATTCCAGAACAACCTATCCACTTACTCTCACAACTAGAGAACTCCTCTCCGATGCTTGGGCTCCAGTTACCAGATCTGCTTACAGATCAGCCTGGAAAATTTGGCTTCATTGGTGCTCTCAACGGGACTTGGATCCCTTACAAACATCTATATCTAACATCCTAAATTTCCTTTCAGCATCCTTTGATGCTAATAGAACTCATGGGACTTTCAATTTATATCTTTCCGCTATTTCTGCTAGACATTCACTTATTGACATCATTCCAATTGGTAAACATCCTCTCGTATGCAAACTTTTGAAAGGCATACCTTTCCAACGCCCCCGCTCTACCAAAATACAACTCTACCTGGGACGTCAATATTCTCCTGAATCTTTTCCTCTCTTGGGAAGATACGATTCTTTATCACTAAAACTATTTTCATTCAAACTTACTGTTCTTTTATGTCTCATATCTATTAAACGTATATCTGATGTTAGAGCTCTTGATATAACTAGAAGACAATACTCCCCCGAAGGCGTTGTCTTCACAGTTTATCATCGTACAAAGACTAATTTACACTCAGTATTTTATCCAACTTTTCCTCATGAACACAAACTTTGAGTTGTACGTCGTTTACGCTCTTATGAGTCTAAAACAGAATCTCTACGGTCTAATTCTTCCTCTCAGCTTCTGATATATTTTTGTAAACCTCACAGACCTGTCTCCTCCAGCACTTTAGCTCGCTGGGTTAAGTTAACCATGGCTATGGCCGGCATTGACACTTCTAAATTCGGCACTCATTCTACTAGAGGAGCCGTATCAACGAAATGATTTCAATCTAGCGCTTCTCTTTCGGATATCATTAAAGCGGCAGATTGGTCATCTTACTCAACCTTCAAAACATTTTATTTCAAACCTTAATCTCATGTGTCAATGGTACTTTTGCTATATACTGTATTAATTGATATTTGTTATAATTTATGCTTAGCTTTAAACTAGCTCAATAGGAGTGTCTTGTATTTCAATAAAATTGAAGATTTTCCTATCCTTGGTGAAGGAAAATATAGATTTTATTTAAGACAAGACGTGAGTATTATCCCACCCAAAGAACCCATCCCTATGACTTTTTTTAAATTGCTTTATTTTCACAGCCACTTAAGAAGACACTCTCCAAAGAGTATTTCGTACTTCTGATGAAGTTTCTCTACTGTTAAAGAAGATAGGAGGACGAGATATGAGGACGGGATAGGAGGTCGGGATAGGAGGTCAAGATAGGAGGTCAGGATAGGAGGTCGGGATAGGAGGACAAGATGGGAGGACGGGATAGGAGGACAGGATAGGAGGTTGTGATAGGAGGTTGAGATAGAAGGTCGAGATAGGAGGACGAGATATGAGGACGGTATAGGAGGTCGGGATAGGAGGTCGAGATAGGAGGTTGAGATAGGAGGACGGGATAGGAGGACGGGAATAGTAGGTCATGATAGGAGGTCCAGATAGGAGGTCCAGGTAGGTCGAGATAGGAGGACGAGATAGGAGGACAGGATAGGAGGTCAGGATATGAGGACAGGATATGGGGTTGGCATATGACAACAATATATGAGGATGGCATATGAAGTCAAAAGCTTCCTCCTTTGTTTATTTTCCTCCCCAACAAGGATTAGGAAGTAAAAACCGGGCAACGCAGCTAGTCTATCTATATCTATAAAACTCAACGTGTGTGTGTATTTATGTGTGTATGTTCCAGCATCACGTCCAAACGGCTAAAGATATTAACATGAAACTTGGCACACATGTTACTTATATGTCAACAACAAACATAGGATAGGTGATTTAACCCTTACTCACCCCCATTTGCCAGGGACGGGGTTTATGTTTAAAGTCCCATACAAGTCAATGGGAAATATATGTTACTGCATAACTTCCATACGGCTGGAGATATTTCGATAATACTTGGTCACATGTTACTTTTATATCCACTTAAAATATAGGATAGTTAATTTAACCCTTAGCTACCCCCATTTGTGAGTGTCAGGGTTTATGTTTAAAGTCCCATGCAAATGAATGGGAAATGTATGTTCCCACATAACTTCCGTACGGCTGGAGATATTTCAATACCTTGTACACATATTACGGCTCGGGATAGGAGGTCGGGATATGTGGATGGAATATGAGGACGGGTTAGGAGGACCGGGATAGGAGGACGGGATAGGAGGACGGGATAGGAGGTCAAGATAGGAGGACGGGATAGGAGGTCTGGATAGGAGGTCGAGATTGGAGGTCGTGATAGGAGGTCGAGATAGGAGGTCGAGATAGGAGGACGTGATAGGAGGTCGGGATAGGAGGAGGGGATAGGAGGTCAAGATAGGAGGTCGAGATAAGAGGTCGAGATAAGAGGACGGGATAGGAGGTCGGGATAGGAGGTCGGGAGAGGAGGATGGGATATGGGGTTGGGACATGACAACAATATATGAGGATGGGATATGAAGTCAAAAGCTTCCTCCTTTGTTTATTTTCCTCCCCAACAAGGATTAGGAAGTAAAAACCTGGCAAAGCCGGGTATTAAGCTAGTCTATATATATAAAACTCAATGTGTGTGTATATGTATGTTTCACAATCACGTCCAAATGGCTAAAGATATTAGCATGAAACTTGGCACACATGTTAGGCTGGGTTCACACTACGTTTTTCAACTACGGTTCCCGCATACGTTTTCTATCAAAAACCGTATGGGAAAAAAACGGATGGAACAGTATGGGAAAAAGTAAACAGTATGCGTTTTTAAACAGTATACTGTTTTTAAAAGTGCATACAGTTCCGTCAGTTTTTATAGAAAAAAACCCATACGTTTTTGAAAATTTTGTCCATTTTTAATGGGAGGGGTCTTGGGTGGGGACTTTAGGATTCAAATGCGCATGTGCGTTTCCCATTGACGTCCATGTTAAAAAAAACATATGCGGTTGCAGTACGGTTTTTAAACCGGAGTCAAAACTGTGGTTGACCACGATTTTGTCTCCGGTTTAAAAACCGTACTGCAACCGCATACGTTTTTTTTTAACATAGACGTCAATGGGAAACGCACATGTATACGGTTCCATATGGGAAAAACGTATACGTTTTTACTTTGCACATGCGCATTTGAATCCTAAAGTCCCCACCCAAGACCCCTCCCATTAAAAATGGACAAAATTTTCAAAAACGTATGGTTTTTTTTTCTACAAAAACGGACGGAACAGTATGCACTTTTAAAAACAGTATACTGTTTAAAAAACCCATACGGTTTACTTTTTCCCATACTGTTCCATCCGTTTTTTTCCCATACGGTTTTTGATAGAAAACGTATGCGGGAACCGTAGTTGAAAAACGTAGTGTGAACCCAGCCTAAGGCTGGGTTCACACTACGTTTTGTCCCATACGGGAGCGCATACGGCAGGAGGGAGCTAAAACCTCGCGCTCCCGTATGTGACCGTATGCGCTCCCGTATGCCATTCACTTCAATGAGCCGACCGGAGTGAAACGTTCGGTCCGGTCGGCTCATTTTTGCGCCGTATGCGCTTTTACAACCGGACCTAAAACCGTGGTTGACCACGGTTTTAGGTCCGGTTGTAAAAGCGCATACGGCGCAAAAATGAGCCGACCGGACCGAACGTTTCACTCCGGTCGGCTCATTGAAGTGAATGGCATACGGGAGCGCATACGGTGACATACGGGAGCGCGAGCTTTTAGCTCCCCCCTGCCGTATGCGCTCCCGTATGGGACAAAACGTAGTGTGAACCCAGCCTAACTTATATGTCAACAACAAACATAGGATAGGTAATTTGACCCTTATTCACCCCCATTTGCCAGGGGTGGGGTTTTTGTTTAAAGTCCCATACAAGTCTATGGGAAATATATGTTACTGCATAACTTCCAAACGGCTGGAGATATTTCGATAATACTTAGTCACATGTTACTTATATGATCACTTAAAATATAGGATAGTTAATTTAATCCTTAACTACCCCCATTTGTGAGGGTCGGGGTTTTTGTTTAAAGTCCCATGCAAATCAATGGGAAATGTATGTTCTCACATAACTTCCGTACGGCTGGAGATATATTTCAATACCTGGTACATATATTAAGGTCGGGATATGAGGACGGGATGGGAGGTCGGGATAGGAGGTCGAGATAGGAGGACGCGATTGGTCGGGATAGGAGGTCAGAATAGGAGGACTGGATAGGAGGACGGGATAGGAGGTCGGGATGGTAGGACGGGATAGGAGGTTGGGATGGTAGGTCTGGATAGGAGGACGGGATAGGAGGACGGGATAGGAGGATGGAATAGGAGGTCGGGATAGTAGGTCGGGATATGAGGACGGGATATGGGGTTAGGATATGACAACAATGTATGAGGACGAGATATGAAGTCAAAAGCTTCCTCTGTTGATTTTCCTCCACAACAAGGATTAGGAAGGAAAAACTGGGCAACGCCGGGTACTCAGCTAGTATCTTGAATAAATCGAAGGCTGTGGGTTGTGTGAGAGTGGGTGTATCTTGCTCTTTTACTGATGGATTATGTACAAATTGAAAACTATCTATGCTTTGCTTTTTGGCTTCTAAATGTTTCCAGATGTCCATCTTGGGACTAATAGTGGAGCTCAACCCAGGGTCTAAATACAAGGAAAATAAATAAATAATTGGGTGGCTGCACACTATATCAGAATTTTTAACTTGCTTTGACCGAGGAACTGAGTTTCACTATACCCTACGTGCCAATGGAAAAATAGACATAATAAAGAGTTCAGACCTCAAGGTGTAAACAAGACAATGCTATATATAAGGGTGATGTAGGAAGTAAATACTGGAATGTAGCTGGTTGGTCTAAAAATCACTGGTTTATTAATAGGTATGATGATCAACATATAAACTGGTGTCTGAGCAGGGCCCTTGCTGCAGATCCAGTAGAATTTTAAAGTATCACAAGTAACATTATAAAAATCATGTATAAAAATAAAGTATAAAAATCATGTATAAAAATCGTGAATATGGTCAGTTTAGATAAGATGATGTACAAACAGTGTGCCCCTTTGCTTTAAAGTTAAATCCTTAAAATGGTTAATGGTAATCAAGTCAGTGGAACAATGTTACTTAGTCAGCTTTGGTTGTTTCCAATAGCAACAACTCATTACTGTATCTGTCTTGGAAGGTTCCGGGATTAGCAGATATAGATGTAAGATATACAGTTCAAAATATGATTTGGAAGGGTGAATACCTTATGCAATGGATGAATTGCTTCACAGGTTGGCACGGGCTGCTCCCAGCCTCTGGGTAAGTGTTACCTGTGGTTTCTGATGAGGTACTGCTGCAAGCGCGGTGTGCGCTTGTCCTACTGGAGGGAGCTTGCAGACCTTGCACACCTTGCGGTGGTCTCCTGATGCAGAGACTGCAGCACTTGAGGAGTGATAATTGTATCCAAGGCAAACTGTGTGCCAAATGGGGGCAACAAAGGATGGCAATACTGATAAAAACTACAGATCACAGCTCCAACAATCAGCCTCACGCATCCCCATATATAGAAAAATAAAAGAGTTATAGGGTATACATTTGGTATCGTTGTAACCATATGAACCTAAAAAATAAATATAATGTGTAATTTTTACCAAAAAGTGCACTGCTGTTACGCCTAGCGCTCCGGGTCCCCGCTCCTCCCCGGAGCGCTCACGGCGTCTCTTTCCCTGCAGCTCCCCGGTCAGTCCCGCTGACCGGGAGCGCTGCTCTGTCATGGCCGTTGGGGATGCGATTCGCACAGCGGGACGCGCCCGCTCGCGAATCGCATCCCAGGTCACTTACCCGTTCCCGTCCCCTGCTGTCATGTGCTGGCGCGCGCGGCTCCGCTCTCTAGGGCGCGCGCGCGCCAGCTCCCTGAGACTTAAAGGGCCAGTGCACCAATGATTGGTGCCTGGCCCAATTAGCTTAATTGGTTCCCACCTGTTCCCTGGCTATATCTAGTCTCCTCCCTTGCACTCCCTTGCCGGATCTTGTTGCCCTTGTGCCTTGTGAAAGCGTATTGTGTGTTTTATAGCCTGTGTACCAGTACCTTGCTATCTCCCCTGACTACGAACCTTGCCGCCTGCCCCCGACCTTCTGCTACGTCCGACCTTGCTACTGCCTACTCCCTTGTACCTCGCCTTTCTTCAGTATCTTCAGCAGCCAGAGAGGTGAGCCGTTGCTAGTGGATACGACCTGGTCACTACCGCCGCAGCAAGACCATCCCGCTTTGCGGCGGGCTCTGGTGAAAACCTGTAGTGGCTTAGAACCGGTCCACTAGCGCGGTCCTCGCCAATCCCTCTCTGGCACAGAGGATCCACCTCCTGCCAGCCGGCATCGTGACAGAAGATCCGGCCATGGATCCCGCTGAGGTTCCCCTGCCAGTTGCCTCTGATATCACCACGGTGGTCGCCCAGCAAGCCCGACAGATCGCCCATCTAACCCACCAGATGTCAGAAATGTCCACCATTGTGCACCAACTTCAGTCGCAACTTCATCAGCAATCATCTCCTCCGCCAGCTCCTGCACCCCTTCCGCAGCGAGTGGCCACTCCTAGCCTCCGCCTGTCTTTGCCGGACAAATTTAACGGGGACTCTAAGTTTTGCCGTGGCTTCCTTTCGCAATGTTCTCTGCACTTGGAGATGATGTCGGACCTGTTTCCTACTGAAAGGTCTAAGGTGGCTTTCGTAGTCAGCCTTCTGTCTGGAAAAGCCCTGTCATGGGCCACACCGCTCTGGGACCGCAATGACCCCGTCACTGCCTCTGTTCACTCCTTCTTCTCGGAAATTCGAAGTGTCTTTGAGGAACCTGCCCGAGCCTCTTCTGCTGAGACTGCCCTGCTGAACCTGGTCCAGGGTAATTCCTCCGTTGGCGAGTACGCCATACAATTCCGTACTCTTGCTTCTGAACTATCCTGGAATAATGAGGCTCTCTGCGCGACCTTTAAAAAAGGCCTATCCAGCAACATTAAAGATGTTCTGGCCGCACGAGAGACTCCTGCTAGCCTGCATGAACTCATTCATCTAGCCACTCGCATTGACATGCGTTTTTCTGAGAGGCATCAAGAGCTCCGCCAGGAAAAAGACTTAGATCTCTGGCCACCTCTCCCACAGTCTCCACTGCAATCTGCGCCTAGGCCTCCCGCCGAGGAGGCCATGCAAGTGGATCGGTCTCGCCTGACCCTGGAAGAGAGGAATCGCCGTAAGGAAGAGAATCTTTGTCTGTACTGTGCCAGTACTGAACATTTTCTGGTGGATTGCCCAATCCGTCCTCCACGTCTGGGAAACGCACGCTCGCACTCAGCTCTCGTGGGTGTGGCGTCTCTTGATGCCAAGTCGGCTTCTCCACGTCTCACGGTACCTGTTCGGATTTCCACTTCAGCCAGCTCTCCCCTCTCAGCCGTGGCCTGCCTGGACTCTGGAGCTTCTGGGAATTTTATTCGGGACTCCTTTGTGAATAAATTCCGTATTCCGGTGACCCGTCTTGTCAAGCCACTCCACATTTCCGCGGTCAACGGAGCCAGGTTGGACTGTACCATACGTTTCCGCACGGAGCCCCTTCTTATGAGCATCGGATCTCACCACGAGAGGATTGAACTTTTGGTCCTCCCCAATTGCACCTCGGAAATTCTCCTTGGACTTCCCTGGCTTCAACTTCATTCCCCAACCCTGGATTGGTCCACTGGGGAGATCAAGAGTTGGGGGTCCTCTTGTTCCAAGAACTGTCTAAAACCGGTTCCCAGTAACCCTTGCCGTAACTCTGTGGTTCCTCCTGTATCTGGTCCCCCTAAGGTCATTAAGGACTCTGCCTGCCACAGGAAATGCCCCTCCCCCCCTCCCAGTTCCATCAGGCAAGCTTCTGTGTCCCCTCATGGCCCTCGTCCTGGTGTCACACTGCCCCGTGCCAGGTCCCGCCCTCTGCCCTCTCTCCCCATTCCCACTCCTGCGGTTCTGCCTGCCGTTGAGGAATCCCTCCATCCTTTCCCGGTGTCCTCATCCCAGGGGAGGCAGTTACCCGATAAAGAGAAGGGGAGACCTAAGGGGGGGGGGTACTGTTACGCCTAGCGCTCCGGGTCCCCGCTCCTCCCCGGAGCGCTCACGGCGTCTCTTTCCCTGCAGCTCCCCGGTCAGTCCCGCTGACCGGGAGCGCTGCTCTGTCATGGCCGTTGGGGATGCGATTCGCACAGCGGGACGCGCCCGCTCGCGAATCGCATCCCAGGTCACTTACCCGTTCCCGTCCCCTGCTGTCATGTGCTGGCGCGCGCGGCTCCGCTCTCTAGGGCGCGCGCGCGCCAGCTCCCTGAGACTTAAAGGGCCAGTGCACCAATGATTGGTGCCTGGCCCAATTAGCTTAATTGGTTCCCACCTGTTCCCTGGCTATATCTAGTCTCCTCCCTTGCACTCCCTTGCCGGATCTTGTTGCCCTTGTGCCTTGTGAAAGCGTATTGTGTGTTTTATAGCCTGTGTACCAGTACCTTGCTATCTCCCCTGACTACGAACCTTGCCGCCTGCCCCCGACCTTCTGCTACGTCCGACCTTGCTACTGCCTACTCCCTTGTACCTCGCCTTTCTTCAGTATCTTCAGCAGCCAGAGAGGTGAGCCGTTGCTAGTGGATACGACCTGGTCACTACCGCCGCAGCAAGACCATCCCGCTTTGCGGCGGGCTCTGGTGAAAACCTGTAGTGGCTTAGAACCGGTCCACTAGCGCGGTCCTCGCCAATCCCTCTCTGGCACAGAGGATCCACCTCCTGCCAGCCGGCATCGTGACAACTGCGTGGAAATTTTGCCACACCAATAATTTTTTTTTGTTTTCTTGTAAATTGTGTGGTAAAATGATTGATGTCTTTACAAAGTACAATTGGTGGTGCAAAAAACAAGCCCTCATATGGGTCTGTAGGTCGTCATTTGAAAGCTTTATGGCAATTAGAAGGTGAGGAAGAAAGAATGAAAAAGCAAAAATACAAAATCGCTTCATCCTTAAATGGGCACTGTCAGATCTAAAAACTATTTATATTTTGTTACTGACGAAAATAAAAGACATTTTGTTTTGAATATTTAATAAAGAAAACGGTTCCTGAAAATGCCTCCACTAGGGGTCCCCATAGCTACTGGGACACTAACTAGTCCTGCAGCAGCAGCAGGTTTGTCCATGAGTCATAGACAAGAGATGACTCATGGACAAGGCTGCATGATCAGACACACCAATCACCTCCCACCACCACAAGGAGGGACACGCCCCCTTTCCCTGAGAGGATTTCTAACACTGTGAGCTAATGAAAAGAGGTATTTTTTTTTAATAATAAATATAGGTGATAGAGGCATAAAAGTTAGATGTCAGGATTAGGTACTGAGTAACATATTCCTTTTTTTGTGTGTGTGTGTGTGGGATCTGACAAGTACGCTTTAAAGAAGCACTCCAGGTTTAAATTTTTTGGATTTTTTTCTCATTCAAAAGTTTTTATTGTTTATAAATAACACAGGGAATGTGGGCACAGAAAGAAAAAAGGGGGAGGGGAAGGGAAGAACGGGGAAACAAAACACACAGCACCAATATGGGGTCACATAGAGTAGAATATAATAATATTGGTTATCGATAACAATGAGGTGTGAATGATAACAGCAACCCTATGGGCAAAAACAGTGTCAATAAAATATACTAATAAAAATATAGTTGCACCCTGCTAAGAATAGGTTGAAGCTGTCCCCACATTACCTAGTCGTACGAATATCTACCGTATATACTCGAGTATAAGCTGACCCGAGTATAAGCCGAGACCCCTAATTTCAACCCAAAATCCCAGGAAAAGTTATTGACTCGAGTATAAGCCTAGGGTGGGAAATACATCATCACCGCCTGTCATCATTCAGACCCTCATCATCATCACCTGTCATCATCCCCTTGTCATCATCCCCACCCCCCTTCATCATCCCCTTGTCATCATCCCCACCCCCCTTCATCATCCCCTTGTAATCATCCCACACCCCCCCCTTCATCATCCCCTTGTCATCATCCCCACCCCCCTTCATCATCCCACACCCCCCCTTCATCATCCTCTTGTCATCATCCCACAGCCCCCCCCCCCCTTCATCATCCCCTTGTCATCATCCCCACCCCCCTTCATCATCCCACACCCCCCCTTCATCATCCTCTTTTCATCATCCCACACCCCCCCTTCATCATCCTCTTCTCATCATCCGCCCTCAGTGGTCTTCAACCTGCGGACCTCCAGAGGTTTCAAAACTACAACTCCCAGCAAGCCCGGGCAGCCATCGGCTGTCCGGGCTTGCTGGGAGTTGTAGTTTTGAAACCTCCGGAGGGCCGCAGGTTGAAGACCACTGCGGCCTTCGACATCCTCCAGCCCCCTCTCACCCCCTTTAGTTCTGTACAGTACTCACCTCCGCTCGGCGCTGGTCCGATGCTGCAGGGCTGTCCGGAGAGGAGGTGGTCCGTAGGGATAGTGGTTCCGGGCTGCTATCTTCACTGGGGGCGCCTCTTCTCCGCGCTTCCGGCCCGGAATAGAGGCGTTGCCTTGACAATGACGCAGAAGTACGTTGGCAATGAACGTACCTCTGCGTCGTTGTCAAGGCAACGTGACTATTCTGGGGCCGGGCCCGAAGCGCTTAGAAGAGGCCTCCTCGGTGAAGATAGCAGCCCGGAACCACTATCCCACCGGACCACCTCCTCTCCGGACAGTCCTGCAGCACCGGACCAGCGCCGAGCGGAGGTGAGTACTGTACAGAACTAAAGGGGGGTGAGAGGGGGCTGGATGATGTCGAAGGCCGCAGTGGTCTTCAACCTGCGGACCTCCGGAGGTTTCAAAACTACAACTCCCAGCAAGCCCGGACAGCCGATGGCTGCCCGGGCTTGCTGGGAGTTGTAGTTTTGAAACCTCTGGAGGTCCGCAGGTTGAAGACCACTGCGGGTCGAGAGTTCACTCGAGTATAAGCCGAGGGGGGTGTTTTCAGCACGAAAAATCGTGCTGAAAAACATGGCTTATAGTCGAGTATATACGGTAAGCTAAACTAATCTTCTAAGGTGAATAAAAATAAACAGTGAAAGAATTAAAAAAGCAAAAATAAGAAGGTAAGAAAAATTGGGGCTCAAAGGTACAAATCACAAAATCAAACGAGGACATAAAATATTTATAATTCCACCAGTTTGTGAACACATTGCAATAAACAGCTAGGTGTGAAAACATAAGCGAATGTGTAAGAGGTTCATTAAGGAGAAGATGAGGAATGCAACATGAAGATAGGCTAAAACATGGATCGGTTAGAGAATAGATGGAGTATAGATGTAGAAACAGTTTGTTTTTTGTTTTTTGCCCATATCATACACACTCATCACCACCATTCCTACAGAGCCATTATTTTTACTCCAGTTTAGCTGCATCCATGTGTTTTATTACTTTAATTTGGTCATGTGATCACAAGTCTGACTTTCTAGATCCTCTAATGCCTGACTTCCTGTGGACTATAAGATGACACCATCACCTACCAGATCCCTCCTACTAACTCCAGGACCCCTCCTCACTCCTCCCAGCTCCATGTGCTATCTCTATGAGATCAGGACATATAGTAGTTAAAGACTTTTCCTGAGGTGGGGTTCACACATAGCTTTTCTTGCTGTAATTTTTCCCAAATCAGGGCAAAAATGGAAAGTGTATGACAATTTTGCAAAATATGGTAAAAATATTTAATATTTACTACGATTTTGGAAAATTACTTGAAAAACAGTAAAGGCTGTGGTTACACGTTGCGGCTAATTAGCGGTACGGCAGATAACTACCACATGCATTTTTGGCACAAATTATTGAAAAATGGCTCATTTAACGATCAACATTTTTCATGCGATTTTGGTCATTCATTGCAAAATGCATGCGGTTTGCTTCTTTGATGGTTAAAGATTAAAAAGTATCTGTCACCAAGTAAACTTTTCTAAACTAACTCAGGCTATGTTCCCTAACTATTCCTAACACCCCTCCCACTCTTTCAGGGCTTTAAAAAGCTGTGTATCATACCTTTATTCTTGCTCACATAGTGCAATCTCGAAGCAAGAGAAAGTGGACATTTCCCACCAGGCATGACATCACTGAAGTCTGCTGGGGGACCACTTCCGCCCTCACATCGTTGCAGTGCTGTGATGAATAGAAGACCTCTGGCTCTGTGCATGTTTCAGTGAGGCTCTGTGCAGCTGTCAATCAAGCTCAGTGCTTAGAGAAGCACTTCCCGAATGTGGTCTCCTGCCAGGCCGGGAGGAGAACAAACTCACTGTATTAATTGTGGCAGGGAACAGAACAGAGCAACCTAGTGGCCATTTTTTCTATTACATTTTAAACATATTTATGTTGATAATTTTAAAAGCAAGTGAATGGGAAAGAGTCTGCTAATAACAAAAGGAATAACATATTAAAAGTTTTATTTGGTGACAGGTACTCTTTAAGTTTTATTTCCCACAGCAATTAGTTCCCCAGTTAGGTAGTAGTAGTAGGTAGGTAGACTCAGTTAGGTATATAAGTAGCCAGGTAGGTAGCCAGGTAGTCAGATATATAGGTAGTTAGGTAGCCAGGTATGTAGGTAGTTAGCTAGGTAGTTAGACAGGTAGTTAGGTAACCAGTTATGTAGCTAGCCAGTTAGATGGGTATGTAGGCAGCCCCCTCATTTGTGTCATGTTAAAAAAACTAAAACACATTCACCTATCCACTGACAGCATGTGCGTGTATAGTTGAAAGTGGCGTTTGCTCGCCTGGTGATCTGTAAGTGGAAGTGTCCTAAATCCCCATTAGCGAGCAAGCATGGGTCAGATCTGGGGCTTCAACCCCTTGGACCCCCCCCTCTAGCAACACCTCAGCCTGACAAGGAGTCGGGATCAAGGAGGTAGGCGTACATGTCTGGTCTGATGTCTATGCTATATATCTTATGTGGCATGGTGGCAGTAGGTGTTGGACCTTAAGAGGCACTGGGGTCGAGGAGGTAAGTGTAGGAGTCTGGTCTGGGGTCTAGCATTATGTGTACAAGGACAGCTGTTGGCTGTACTGGCATGGTGAGAGTTGTAGTTTTGCAACATCTGAAGGGCCCACATTTTGGAGCCCACTGATCTGCATACATTCATGGCCGTAAATGAATGAATAAATGAAGTATGAAAATGAAGTATTTCTCACAGAAAAAGATTGTAGTAACACATGTTTTGCTATACACATGTTTGTTCCCTTTCGGTGTATTGAAAGAAAATTGGACAGAATGTCACACCAAACTCCAAAAATGGACTGGACAAGATTATTGGCACCCTTTCAAAATTGTGGAAAAATAAGATTTTTTCAAGCATGTGATGCTCCTTCAAACTCACCTGGGGCAAGTACCAGGTGTGGGCAATATAAAAACCACACCTGAAAGCAGATAAAAAGGAGAGAAGCGCGCAACATTAACAAGAATTTTCCAACCCATGGCACTATAGCTAATCTCCCTGGGCATGGACGGAGGAGAAAAATTGATGAAAGGTGTTGACGCAGGATAGTCCGGAGGGTGGATAAGCAGCCCCAACCAAGTTCCAAAAATATTCAAGCCGTCCTGCAGGCTCAGGCAGCATTAGTGATTGCAGGTATAGTAGAAAAATTGGACTAATCTTGGCGCTGGTACTCTGGATTAAAGGAAGATCAGGAACACATCTGCATTCCTTTAAAATACTTTATTGTGGATACATAAGCTATGCATTTCTGGTCCAAACATAAGCTATGTGTTTCTGGTCCGAAAGGGACCCTTCGTCAGGCAAGGATACCTTGCCTGACGAAGGGTCCGTTTCGGACCAGAAACGCGTAGCTTATGTATCCACAATAAAGCCTTTTACAGAAACTCAACCCCTAATGTCCTTCACTAGGGGCGCAAATTCCCTTCTTTCTCTTTTTTCCTCTCTTTTTATGTTTCAGGGAGCATTAGTGTCAGTTCAAACTTTCCGTCGGCATTTAAATGAAATGAAATGCTATGGCAGGAGACCCAGGATGACCCCACTGCTGACAGAGACATAAAATAGCAAGACTACATTTTGCCAAAATGAACTTGAGTAAGCCAAAATCCTTCAGGGAAAACGTCTTGTGGACAGATTAGACCAAGATAGAGCTTTTTGGTAAAGCACATCATTCTAATGTTTACTGAATTCGGAATGAGGCCTACAAAGAAAAGAACATAGTACCTACAGTGAAATATGATGGAGGTTCAATGATGTTCTGCTGCCTCTGGCACTAGGTGCCTTGAATGTGTGCAAGGCATAATGAAATCTGAGGATTACCAATGGCTTCTGAGTCGCACTGTACAGCCCAGTGTCAGAAAGCTGGGTTTGATTACGAGATCTTGGGTCTTCCAGCAGAACAAAGACCCCAAAACATACGTCAAAAAGCATCCAGAAATGGATGGCAAAAAAAACACTGGAGAGTTCTGAAGTGGCCAGCAATGAGTCCAGATCTAAATCCCATTGTACACCTGTGGAGAGATCTTAAAATTGCTGTTGGGGAAAGGTGCCCTTCCAATAAGAGAGACCTGGAGCAGTTTTCAAAGGAAGAGTGGTCAAACATTCCGGCTGAGAGGTGTAAGAAGCTTATTGATGGTTATAGGAAGTGACTGATTTCAGTTATTTTTTCCAGAGGGTGTGAAACCAAAAATTAAGTTAAGGGTGCCAATAATTTTGTCCAGCCCATTTTTGGAGTTTGGTGTGACATTATACCCAATTTGCTTTTTTCCTCCCATTTTTTGGTTTAGTTCCAATACACACAAAGGTAATAAACATGTGTATAGCAAAACATGTGTTACTGAAATCCTTTTCTGTGAGAAATACTTCATTTTCAAGGAAAATGTCAGGGGTGCCAACATTTATGGCCATGACTGTAGTAGTAGTCTGTAGGTAGACTCAGGTATATAAGTAGCCAAGTAGGTAGCCAGGTAGTCAGATGTAGGTAGTTAGGTAGCCAGGTATGTAGGTAGTTAGCTAGGTAGTTAGTTAGACAGGTAGTTAGGTAACCAGTTATGCAGGTAGCCAGGTAGATGGGTATGTAGGTAGGTAACCCCAGCCTCCTTTGTGTCATGTTAAAAAAAACAAAAACAAATTCTCCTATCCACTGACAGCATGTGCGCATACAGTTAATAGTGGCATTTGCTCGCCTGGGGATCTGTAAGTGCAAGTGTCCTAAATCCCCATTAGCGAGCAAGCCTGGGCCAGATCTGGGGATTCAGCCCCCTTGGACCCCCCCCTAGCAACACCTCAGCCTGAAGAGGAGTTGGGATTGAGGAGGTAGGCGTACATGTCTGGTCTGGTGTCTATGCTATATATCTGATGTGGTATGGTGGCAGAGGGGGTTGGACCTGAAGAGGCGCTGTGATCGAGGAGGTAAGTGTAGGAGTCTGTTGGCTGTCCAGGCATGGTGGGAGTTGTAGTTTTGCAACATCTTGAGGGCCCACATTTTGGAGCCCACTGATCTACAAAATTTAACACTACTGGAAGATGTACTGACAAACCTTGTCATGAAAAAATAATAGCGTATCTTAGAGATGTGCTAGAAAAAAAATCGAATTTTAATATTGATGGATATAGTGGGGACTTATCAATAACCAGTGTCAAGAACAACCAATCAGGTTCCAGCTCTCATATCTAAAGTTCTTTACAATGTGAAAGCAATGACCTGACTGGTTGCCATGGGCTCTGCATTGTGAAGCTGAAATACAATCTATATATATAAAACTCAACGTGTGCATGTGTGTGTGCGTATGTATGTGTGTATGTATGTGTGTGTGTATGTTCCAGCATCACGTCCAAACAGCTAAAGATATTAACATGAAACTTGGCACACATGTTACTTATATGTCAACAACAAACATAGGATAGGTGATTTAACCCTTATTCACCCCCCATACAAGTCTATGGTAAATTTACGTTACTGCATAACTTCCAAACGGCTGGAGATATTTCCATAATACTTGGTCACATGTTACTTATATGTCCACTTAAAATATAGGATAGTTAATTTAACTACCCCCGTTTTTTAGGGACAGGGCTTTTGTTTAAAGTCCCATGCAGATCAATGGGAAATGTATGTTCCCACATAACTTCTGTACGGCTGGAGAAATTTCAATACCTGGTGCACATATTACAGCTCGGGATAGGAGGTCAAGATAGGAGGTCGGGAAAGGAAGTCGGGATAGGAGGTCGGGATAGGAGGTCGGAATAGGAGGTCGGGATAGGAGGTCGGGAAAGGAGGACGGGATAGGAGGACAGGATAGGAGGACGGGATAGGAGGACGGGATAGGAGGATGGGATAGGAGGACGGGATAGGAGGTCGGGATAGGAGGTCGAGATATGAGGTTGGGATAGATGGACTGGATAGGAGGACGGGATAGGAGATTGGGATAGGAGGTCAGGATAGGAGGTCGAGATAGGAGGTTGGGCTAGATGGATTGGATAGGAGGACGGGATAGGAGGTCGGGATAGGAGGTCGAGATAGGAGGACGGGATAGGAGGATGGGATAGGAGGTCGGGATAGGAGGTCGAGATAGGAGGACGGGATAGGAGGTCAAGATAGGAGGTCGAGATAGGAGGACGGAATAGGAGATCAGCATAGGAGGTCGAGATAGGAGGTTGGGATAGGAGGTCGGGATAGGAGGTCGAGATAGGAGGACGAGATAGGAGGACGGGATAGGAGGACGAGATAGGAGGTCGAGATAGGAGGATGGGATAGGAGGTCGGGATAAGAGGACGGTATAGGAGGACGGGATAGGAGGACGGGATAGGAGGTCGGGATAGGAGGACGGGATAGTTGGTTGGGATATGACAACAATATATGAGGACGGGATATGAAGTCAAAAGCTTCCTCCTTTGTTTATTTTCCTTCCCAACAAGGATTAGGAAGGAAAAACCGGGCCCTGCCGGGTACTCAGCTAGTGTATATATATATATAAAACTCAACGTGTGTGTGTGTGTGTATGTATGTGTGTATGTATGTGTGTATGTTCCACAAAAACTTCCAAACGGCTAAAGATATTAACATGAAACTTGTCACACATGTTACTTATATGTCAACAACAAACATAGGACAGGTGATTTAACCCTTAACTACCCTAATTTGTGAGGGTCTGGGTTTTTGTTTAAAGTTCCATGCAAATTAATGGGAAATATATGTTCCCACATAACTTCTGTACGGCTGGAGATATTTCAATACCTGGTACACATATTACGGGTCGGGATAGGAGGTCGGGATAGGAGGTCGGGATAGGATGACGGGATAGGAGGTCGAGATAGGAGGACAGGATAGGAGGTTGAGATAGGAGGACGGGATAGGAGGTCAGGATAGGAGGTCGGGATAGGAGGATGGGATAGGAGAACGAGGATAGGAGGACGAGGATAGGAGGTCAGGATAGGAGGTCGGTATAGGAGGTCGGGATAGATGGACTGGATAGGAGGACGGAATAGGAGGTCGAGATAGGAGGTCGAGATAGGAGGACAGGAGAGGAGGACGGGATAGGAGGTCGGGATAGGAGGATGGGATAGGAGGACAGGATAGGAGGACTGGGATAGGAGGTTGAGGATAGGAGGTCGGGATAGGAGGTCGGGATAGATGGACTGGATAGGAGGACGATATAGGAGGTCGAGATAGGAGGACAGGATAGGAGGTTGAGATAGGAGGACGGGATAGGAGGTCGGGATAGGAGGTCGGGATAGGAGGATGGGATAGGAAAACGAGGATAGGAGGACGAGGATAGGAGGTTGGGATAGGAGGTCGGGATAGGAGGTCGGGATAGATGGAATGGATAGGAGGACGGAATAGGAGGTCGAGATAGGAGGACGGGATAGGAGGTTGAGATAGGAGGACGGGATAGGAGGTCAGGATAGGAGGTCGGGATAGGAGGATGGGATACGAGAACGAGGATAGGAGGACGAGGATAGGAGGTCAGGATAGGAGGTCGGTATAGGAGGTCGGGAAAGATGGACTGGATAGGAGGACGGAATAGGAGGTGGAGATAGGAGGTCGAGATAGGAGGACAGGAGAGGAGGACGGGATAGGAGGTCGGGATAGGAGGATGGGATAGGAGGACAGGATAGGAGGACAGGATAGGAGGACTGGGATAGGAGGTTGAGGATAGGAGGTCGGGATAGGAGGTCGAGATAGGAGGTCGGGATAGGAGGTCGGGATAGATGGACTGGATAGGAGGACGGAATAGGAGGTCGAGATAGGAGGACAGGATAGGAGGTTGAGATAAAAGGACGGGATAGGAGGACGGGATAGGAGGTCGGGATAGGAGGTCGGGATAGGAGGATGGGATAGGAAAACGAGGATAGGAGGACGAGGATAGGAGGTTGGGATAGGAGGTCGGGATAGGAGGTCGGGATAGGAAATCGGGATAGGAGGAGGGGATAGGAGGTCGGGATAGATGGACTGGATAGGAGGACAGAATAGGAGATCGAGATAGGAGGACGGGATATGAGGTCGGGATAGGAGGTTGAGATAGGAGGTCGGGATAGGAGGTTGGGATAGGAGGACGGGATAGGAGGATGGGATAGGAGGTTGAGATAGGAGATCGAGATATGAGGTCGGGATAGATGGACTGGATAGGAGGACGGAATAGGAGGTCGAGATAGGAGGTCGAGATAGGAGGACAGGATAGGAGGTTGAGATAGGAGGACGGGATAGGAGGTCGGGATAGGAGGTCGGGATAGGAGGATGGGATAGGAGAACGAGGATAGGAGGACGAGGATAGGAGGACGGGATAGGAGGACGGGATAGGAGGTCGGGATAGGAGGACGGGATAGGAGGACGGTATAGGAGGACGGGATAGGAGGTCGGGATAGGAGGTCGGGATAGATGGACTGGATAGGAGGACGGAATAGGAGGTCGAGATAGGAGGACGGGATGTTCCGCAAAAACTTCCAAACGGCTAAAGATATTAACATGAAACTTGTCACACATGTTACTTATATGTCAACAACAAACATAGGATAGGTGATTTAACCCTTAACTACCCTAATTTGTGAGGGTCGGGGTTTTTGTTTAAAGTTCCATGCAAATTAATGGGAAATATATGTTCCCACATAACTTCTGTACGGCTGGAGATATTTCAATACCTGGTACACATATTACGGGTCGGGATAGGAGGTCGGGATAGGAGGTCGAGATAGGAGGACAGGATAGGAGGTTGAGATAGGAGGACGGGATAGGAGGTCAGGATAGGAGGTCGGGATAGGAGGATGGGATAGGAGAACGAGGATAGGAGGACGAGGATAGGAGGTCAGGATAGGAGGTCGGTATAGGAGGTCGGGATAGATGGACTGGATAGGAGGACGGAATAGGAGGTCGAGATAGGAGGTCGAGATAGGAGGACAGGAGAGGAGGACGGGATAGGAGGTCGGGATAGGAGGATGGGATAGGAGGACTGGGATAGGAGGTTGAGGATAGGAGGTCGGGATAGGAGGTCGGGATAGATGGACTGGATAGGAGGACGAGATAGGAGGTCGAGATAGGAGGACAGTTGAGGAAGTTGAGGATAGGAGGTCGGGATAGGAGGTCGAGATAGGAGGTCGAGATAGGAGGTCGGGATAGATGGACTGGATAGGAGGACGGAATAGGAGGTCGAGATAGGAGGTCGAGATAGGAGGACAGGAGAGGAGGACGGGATAGGAGGTCGGGATAGGAGGATGGGATAGGAGGACAGGATAGGAGGACTGGGATAGGAAGTTGAGGATAGGAGGTCGGGATAGGAGGTCGGGATAGGAGGTCGAGATAGGAGGCCGGGATAGATGGACTGGATAGGAGGACGGAATAGGAGGTCGAGATAGGAGGTCGAGATAGGAGGACAGGATAGGAGGTTGAGATAGGAGGACGGGATAGGAGGTCGGGATAGGAGGTCGGGATAGGAGGATGGGATAGGAGAACGAGGATAGGAGGACGAGGATAGGAGGACGGGATAGGAGGTTGGGATAGGAGGTCGGGATAGGAGGACGGGATAGGAGGACGGTATAGGAGGACGGGATAGGAGGTCGGGATAGGAGGTCGGGATAGATGGACTGGATAGGAGGACGGAATAGGAGGTCGAGATAGGAGGACGGGATAGGAGGACGGGATAGGAGGACGGTATAGGAGGACGGGATAGGAGGTCGGGATAGGAGGTCGGGATAGATGGACTGGATAGGAGGACAGAATAGGAGGTCGAGATAGGAGGACGGGATATGAGGTCGGGATAGGAGGTTGAGATAGGAGGTCGGGATAGGAGGTTGGGATAGGAGGACGGGATAGGAGGATGGGATAGGAAGTTGAGATAGGAGATCGAGATATGAGGACGGGAAAGAAGGACGAGATAGGAGGTCGAGATAGGAGGTCGGGATAGGAGGTCGGGATAGGAGGACGGGATAGGAGGACGGGATAGGAGGACGGGATAGGAGGTCTGGATAGGAGGTCGAGATAGGAGGTCGGGATAGGAGGTCGGGATAGGAGGATGGGATAAGAGAACGAGGATAGGAGGACGAGGATAGGAGGTCGAGATAGGAGGTCGAGATAGGAGGACAGGAGAGGAGGACGGGATAGGAGGTCGGGATAGGAGGATGGGATAGGAGGACAGGATAGGAGGACTGGGATAGGAGGTTGAGGATAGGAGGTCGGGATAGGAGGTCGGGATAGGAGGTCGGGATAGATGGACTGGATAGGAGGACGAGATAGGAGGTCGAGATAGGAGGACAGTTGAGGAAGTTGAGGATAGGAGGTCGGGATAGGAGGTCGGGATAGGAGGTCGAGATAGGAGGTCGGGATAGATGGACTGGATAGGAGGACGGAATAGGAGGTCGAGATAGGAGGTCGAGATAGGAGGACAGGATAGGAGGTTGAGATAGGAGGACGGGATAGGAGGTCGGGATAGGAGGTCGGGATAGGAGGATGGGATAGGAGAACGAGGATAGGAGGACGAGGATAGGAGGACGGGATAGGAGGACGGGATAGGAGGTCGGGATAGGAGGACGGGATAGGAGGACGGTATAGGAGGACGGGATAGGAGGTCGGGATAGGAGGTCGGGATAGATGGACTGGATAGGAGGACGGAATAGGAGGTCGAGATAGGAGGACGGGATGTTCCACAAAAACTTCCAAACGGCTAAAGATATTAACATGAAACTTGTCACACATGTTACTTATATGTCAACAACAAACATAGGATAGGTGATTTAACCCTTAACTACCCTAATTTGTGAGGGTCGGGGTTTTTGTTTAAAGTTCCATGCAAATTAATGGGAAATATATGTTCCCACATAACTTCTGTACGGCTGGAGATATTTCAATACCTGGTACACATATTACGGGTCGGGATAGGAGGTCGGGATAGGAGGTCGGGATAGGAGGTCGAGATAGGAGGACAGGATAGGAGGTTGAGATAGGAGGACGGGATAGGAGGTCAGGATAGGAGGTCGGGATAGGAGGATGGGATAGGAGAACGAGGATAGGAGGACGAGGATAGGAGGTCAGGATAGGAGGTCGGTATAGGAGGTCGGGATAGATGGACTGGATAGGAGGACGGAATAGGAGGTCGAGATAGGAGGTCGAGATAGGAGGACAGGAGAGGAGGACGGGATAGGAGGTCGGGATAGGAGGATGGGATAGGAGGACAGGATAGGAGGACTGGGATAGGAGGTTGAGGATAGGAGGTCGGGATAGGAGGTCGGGATAGATGGACTGGATAGGAGGACGAGATAGGAGGTCGAGATAGGAGGACAGTTGAGGAAGTTGAGGATAGGAGGTCGGGATAGGAGGTCGAGATAGGAGGTCGAGATAGGAGGTCGGGATAGATGGACTGGATAGGAGGACGGAATAGGAGGTCGAGATAGGAGGTCGAGATAGGAGGACAGGAGAGGAGGACGGGATAGGAGGTCGGGATAGGAGGATGGGATAGGAGGACAGGATAGGAGGACTGGGATAGGAAGTTGAGGATAGGAGGTCGGGATAGGAGGTCGGGATAGGAGGTCGAGATAGGAGGTCGGGATAGATGGACTGGATAGGAGGACGGAATAGGAGGTCGAGATAGGAGGTCGAGATAGGAGGACAGGATAGGAGGTTGAGATAGGAGGACGGGATAGGAGGTCGGGATAGGAGGTCGGGATAGGAGGATGGGATAGGAGAACGAGGATAGGAGGACGAGGATAGGAGGACGGGATAGGAGGTTGGGATAGGAGGTCGGGATAGGAGGACGGGATAGGAGGACGGTATAGGAGGACGGGATAGGAGGTCGGGATAGGAGGTCGGGATAGATGGACTGGATAGGAGGACGGAATAGGAGGTCGAGATAGGAGGACGGGATAGGAGGACGGGATAGGAGGACGGTATAGGAGGACGGGATAGGAGGTCGGGATAGGAGGTCGGGATAGATGGACTGGATAGGAGGACAGAATAGGAGGTCGAGATAGGAGGACGGGATATGAGGTCGGGATAGGAGGTTGAGATAGGAGGTCGGGATAGGAGGTTGGGATAGGAGGACGGGATAGGAGGATGGGATAGGAGGTTGAGATAGGAGATCGAGATATGAGGACGGGAAAGAAGGACGAGATAGGAGGTCGAGATAGGAGGTCGGGATAGGAGGTCGGGATAGGAGGACGGGATAGGAGGACGGGATAGGAGGACGGGATAGGAGGTCGGGATAGGAGGTCGAGATAGGAGGTCGGGATAGGAGGTCGGGATAGGAGGATGGGATAAGAGAACGAGGATAGGAGGATGAGGATAGGAGGTCGAGATAGGAGGTCGAGATAGGAGGACAGGAGAGGAGGACGGGATAGGAGGTCGGGATAGGAGGATGGGATAGGAGGACAGGATAGGAGGACTGGGATAGGAGGTTGAGGATAGGAGGTCGGGATAGGAGGTCGGGATAGGAGGTCGGGATAGATAGACTGGATAGGAGGACGAGATAGGAGGTCGAGATAGGAGGACAGTTGAGGAAGTTGAGGATAGGAGGTCGGGATAGGAGGTCGGGATAGGAGGTCGAGATAGGAGGTCGGGATAGATGGACTGGATAGGAGGACGGAATAGGAGGTCGAGATAGGAGGTCGAGATAGGAGGACAGGAGAGGAGGACGGGATAGGAGGTCGGGATAGGAGGATGGGATAGGAGGACAGGATAGGAGGACTGGGATAGGAAGTTGAGGATAGGAGGTCGGGATAGGAGGTCGAGATAGGAGGTCGGGATAGATGGACTGGATAGGAGGACGGAATAGGAGGTCGAGATAGGAGGTCGAGATAGGAGGACAGGATAGGAGGTTGAGATAGGAGGACGGGATAGGAGGTCGGGATAGGAGGTCGGGATAGGAGGATGGGATAGGAGAACGAGGATAGGAGGACGAGGATAGGAGGACGGGATAGGAGGTTGGGATAGGAGGACGGGATAGGAGGTCGGGATAGGAGGACGGGATAGGAGGACGGTATAGGAGGACGGGATAGGAGGTCGGGATAGGAGGTCGGGATAGATGGACTGGATAGGAGGACGGAATAGGAGGTCGAGATAGGAGGACGGGATAGGAGGACGGGATAGGAGGACGGGATAGGAGGACGGTATAGGAGGACGGGATAGGAGGTCGGGATAGGAGGTCGGGATAGATGGACTGGATAGGAGGACAGAATAGGAGGTCGAGATAGGAGGACGGGATATGAGGTCGGGATAGGAGGTTGAGATAGGAGGTCGGGATAGGAGGTTGGGATAGGAGGACGGGATAGGAGGATGGGATAGGAGGTTGAGATAGGAGATCGAGATATGAGGACGGGAAAGAAGGACGAGATAGGAGGTCGAGATAGGAGGACGGAATAGATATTAACATGAAACTTGTCACACATGTTACTTATATGTCAACAACAAACATAGGACAGGTGATTTAACCCTTAACTACCCTAATTTGTGAGGGTCGGGGTTTTTGTTTAAAGTTCCATGCAAATTAATGGGAAATATATGTTCCCACATAACTTCTGTACGGCTGGAGATATTTCAATACCTGGTACACATATTACGGGTCGGGATAGGAGGTCGGGATAGGAGGTCAGAATAGGAGGTCGGGATAGGAGGACGGGATAGGAGGTCGAGATAGGAGGACAGGATAGGAGGTTGAGATAGGAGGACGGGATAGGAGGTCAGGATAGGAGGTCAGGATAGGAGGTCGGGATAGGAGGATGGGATAGGAGAACGAGGATAGGAGGACGAGGATAGGAGGTCAGGATAGGAGGTCGGTATAGGAGGTCGGGATAGATGGACTGGATAGGAGGACGGAATAGGAGGTCGAGATAGGAGGTCGAGATAGGAGGACAGGAGAGGAGGACGGGATAGGAGGTCGGGATAGGAGGATGGGATAGGAGGACAGGATAGGAGGACTGGGATAGGAGGTTGAGGATAGGAGGTCGGGATAGGAGGTCGGGATAGGAGGTCGGGATAGATGGACTGGATAGGAGGACGAGATAGGAGGTCGAGATAGGAGGACAGTTGAGGAAGTTGAGGATAGGAGGTCGGGATAGGAGGTCGGGATAGGAGGTCGAGATAGGAGGTCGGGATAGATGGACTGGATATGAGGACGGAATAGGAGGTCGAGATAGGAGGACAGGAGAGGAGGACGGGATAGGAGGTCGGGATAGGAGGATGGGATAGGAGGACAGGATAGGAGGACTGGGATAGGAAGTTGAGGATAGGAGGTCGGGATAGGAGGTCGGGATAGGAGGTCGAGATAGGAGGTCGGGATAGATGGACTGGAGAGAAGGACGGAATAGGAGGTCGAGATAGGAGGTCGAGATAGGAGGACAGGATAGGAGGTTGAGATAGGAGGACGGGATAGGAGGTCGGGATAGGAGGTCGGGATAGGAGGATGGGATAGGAGAACGAGGATAGGAGGACGAGGATAGGAGGACGGGATAGGAGGTTGGGATAGGAGGACGGGATAGGAGGTCGGGATAGGAGGACGGGATAGGAGGACGGGATAGGAGGACGGGATATGAGGTCGGGATAGGAGGTCGAGATAGGAGGTCGGGATAGGAGGTCGGGATAGGAGGATGGGATAGGAGGATGGGATAGGAGGTTGAGATAGGAGATCGAGATATGAGGACGGGATAGGAGGACGAGATAGGATGACGAGATAGGAGAACGAGATAGGAGGTCGAGATAGGAGGTCGAGATAGGAGGTCGGGATAGGAGGTCGGGATAGGAGGACGGGATAGGAGGACGGGATAGGAGGATGGGATAGGAGGACGGGATAGGAGGTCGGGATAGGAGGACGGGATAGGAGGACGGGATAGGAGGTTGAGATAGGAGGTCGGGATAGGAGGTCGGGATAGGAGGTCGGGATAGGAGGACGGGATAGGAGGTCGGGATAGGAGGTCGGGATAGGAGGACGGGATAGGAGGACGGGATAGGAGGTTGAGATAGGAGATCGAGATATGAGGACGGGAAAGAAGGACAAGGTAGGAGGTCGGGGTAGGAGGTCGGGGTAGGAGGACGGGGTAGGAGGAGGGGATAGGAGGAGGGGATAGGAGGAGGGGATAGGAGGTCGGGATAGGAGGTCGGGATATGAGGACAGGATATGACAACAATATTTGAGGACGGGATATGAAGTCAAAAGCTTCCTCCTTTGTTTATTTTCCTCCCCAACAAGGATTATAAAGGAAAAACCGGGCAACGCCGGGTACTCAGCTAGTGGGGTATAAAAGAGACCCGTAGAGGTACCAGACGGGGAATGCATGCAGCATAACCAGCCTTTGTTGTACACCTACAGAATTGTTTCCCAACCAGGGTGCCTCCAGCTGTAGGAAAACTACAACTCCCAGCATGCCCAAACAGCTTTCGGCTGTCTGGGCATGCTGGGAGTTGTAGTTTTGCAACAGCTGGAGGCACCCTGGTTGGGAAACACTGACCTACAGGGAGTAAATTTACTGCATTTACTCTACTACTAATAAACCATCGTCCTGTTCGTGCTGCACAGCGCTAAAGTTTACTTTGTTCAAAAAAAAAAAAAAAAAGGGACATAGAAAGGGAAGCCCCTCCCCGCCGGCTGCTTCCGGTGACGTAATGACTCACAGCCTTAGGGGGATAAAAAAAACATACAAGATGGCCGAGCTGTGTGACCGGGAGTGAGCGGAGTTGGTGGAAGTTGTCATTTGTGTCGGTGTAGCTGTTGTTCGGAGACGGTGAGTGCGGTGTAACGGGAGTGAGCGGGCATGCGCAGTGCAGAAAAAAAAAGTATATTACTAGTCAGGAGACGAGACATGCTGGGACTTGTGGTTCCATTACAGTAGAGCAGGAGGTAAAGTCCAGCTTGTGGCCATTGTGTACAGTCACGTAATGACTATATTACAGTCCAGGTCTGCCGGGAGCCAAGTCTGAGGGGTGTTCACTGACCGGGGCACGGGGAGCCGGTGGACATGGGTTCATTGTGCAACTTTTCTAAAATCTGACTAAATTATTTAAGAAATGATGATTTAGCAAATGTGTAGACCATGGAGAGGGGGCAGTTGTCATGGCAACCAATGGATCACTTAGAAAAAAATAAGCAATCTGGTTGCTATGGGCAACAGCACGACTCTCCCTCTACACAGGTTTTGACACTTCTAAGTTTCCTTCTACTCTATATTGGTGACATTGTAGGACAGGGGCCCAAGGGATTGGCAGGTGACAGCGTCCTATGAATGAAGTAGAGTCCTGTATTTCTGTCAAATAGACCAGTGTTTCCCAACCAGGGTGCCTCCAGCTGTTGTAAAACTACAATTCCCAGCATGCCCGGACAGCACTGAAATAGGCCATAATATAATGTGACTAGGGATATCCCGATACCATTTTTTTAAGACCAAGTACCGATATTAATTCTAGTACTCCCCGATACAAAGTACGAGTACTTTTATTTTAAAGGGGTACTCCACCCCTAGACATCTTATCCCCTATCCAAACAATAGGGGATAAGATGTCTGTTGGCAGGGGTCCCGCCGCTGGGGACCCCGCATTCTACCACGCGGCACCCACCTGTAACGGCTTCCGGAACCGCTGAAGGCCCTCAGGCTAATACCATCCCGACCACAAGAACGGAAGATCGCGACGTCACCCCGCCCCCCTCAATGCAAGTCTATGGGAGGGGGCGTGACAGCTGTAGATGTCTCCGGTCTGTAGCCCCGTTCTCATCACTGCCGCTGCCCAGTTCTGCCGTCCGCATAATGGCGTCTTATGGAGGAGCATGTGACATACACGTCACTCTGCTTCCTCCGTAGCGTTACGCTGGGCGCAGTGGAGTGACGTGTATGTCACATGCTCCTCCATAAGACACCATTATGCGGACAGCAGAACGGGGGCAGCGCTAATGATGCAAACCGCAGGACGGGGCAGGGAAGCGGAGCACTCCACCAGGTATCGGATTTGGTATCGGGGACATTAGACGAGTCCCCGAGACCATGCAGATACCTGGTATCGGCCCCGATATCGATACTAGTATCAGTATCGGGACATCCTTAAACGTGACCATTCTGGACAGTAGCCTGAGTGCAAATAATGCTGCTGGGAGCCTCAGAGCAGCTGCATAGAAACCTTACATCACCAAGAATAATGCTAAGCATCTCGGCCTTTTGGCTAAGATCAAGTGTAGGATCTGTTCTTAGGGTGGGTTCACACCACGATGTTGCTATACAGTTTCATAAAAAAAAAAAGTATGCAACCGTACAGAAAACCGTGCCCATAGACTCCAATACGTTTTTTTGGAGGGGTTTTTTTTGGACAGAAAACCGTAACCTACCACAGGTTTTGGTCCAGGTGAAAAACCGTATTAAACCTTATATTTTTTTTTTATTGTTTTACAGTGGAGTCAATGGGAACTGTGCAGAACCGTATTCCGTTTCCATCCGGTTTTCACCATACGTTTTTGACTTTGCACAGTTTTTTTTCATGGAATTTCAATCAAACAAGTGAAACTTTATTCATAATGGAATGAAAAGTTAAAAACGTATACTTTTTTTTTCTTAAAATGTGGATGCAACCGGACATCATTTTTCAAACCGTATACAGAAAAAAAATGTGTACACAGGTTTTGATACAGTTTAGTCAGGTTTTGAGGAATCCGTTTATTTTTAATCAAAAACCTGATACGGGAACTGTATTGCAAAAACGTGGTGTGAACCCAGCCTTATCAGTGGTCTAGACTCTGCCATTGATCTAGGATGGATGCTGCATGGTAGGGGACACGTGTACCAGGGCATTTCGGGGCTGTTTCTGAAGAATCAGCTCAACAGCTGCCCCCATGTGACCTGTTTCCTCCGGGTCTCGCCATGAGGCTGAGAGGGTCTGGAGCCAAGGTACTTTAGTGCCATAGCTCACTGGGTGTATTGGCTCACTGAGTTGAAGCACGGGCACCATGAACTCTTCATCTTGTGGCACTTGCCTCTTGATTCCCCGCCTTCTGGCTAGGATCAGAGACATTTTTATAGATACGGCCGGATGTCTGGGCAGTATATCTGTGCACATTCACCTATTTCTTTCTTTTTGTCACTGTCACCTTTTGCGTATTGTGTGTCCACAGGATTGTTCTGGGTGTCCCCCCTGGTGGTCTAGGGGAGGTGTGTGTGGCCATCAGGTTCCTCACCTCCCTGCAAAAACCTTGGGTACTCCTGCACGGGCAGGGTACCGACCGTTTATGGCTCTGCAGGCAGATACCTTGGCTACCGCTAAGGTGGATGCCGGGAGCATTTGTGGCCCCTTAGTAGCTTCAATGAAAAGGGACATCGAACCTGGAACCTCGCAGGTACTTTTTGGTCCGGTGGAAGGGTAAGATTTGTTGGGGGGGGGGGGACTCTCTCCTGTCCGAGAAGGGCTTGCGATAGACCGCATCCTTTCTGCACGTTTTTTAAAAAAGTTTTTAAGTGTAACACGTTTGCACTTTTTCTTTGGGTGATTCGAGAGCACAATCCTAAGCTAAAAAAAAAAAAAATAATAATTCTAAGCCTCTAATAGATTGGTGTAGAGTACGACTGGACTCTAGAGCAGGGTAAGGCTGGGTTCACACCACGTTTTGTTAAATACGGTTCCCGTATACGGCTGAGAGGAGGGGGCGGGGCTTAATCGCGGTGCCTGCACTCAGCCGTATTTGGGAACTGGATTTAATGTATGTCTATGAGCCTCCGGTCGGCTTCGTTTTCGGCCGTATGCAGTTTCCCGAACGTAGGCAAAAACGCGGTCGACCACGTTTTTGCCTGCGGTCGGGAAACCACATACGGCCGAAAACGACAGGAGGCTGCGGTTCACTCCTGTTGGCTCATAGACATGCATTAAATACGGTTCCCGAATACGGCTGAGTGCGGGCGCCGCAATTAAGCCCCGCCGCCCTCCTCCCAGCCGTATACGGGAACCGTATTTAACAAAACGTGGTGTGAACCCAGCCTTACATGTTCTGTAGAGTGATAACTCCCACTTCTGTCTGGCATCTCATGGACAGGTCTGGGTTTGGTGAATTCCCGGAGATTGCTGCCTGCCTGCATTGTGCCACCTGTCCACAATTAGGGTAAGGGTATGAGCACACTGTGTTCCTGCCTCATGTTAGTCCTATTGATCGGCATCCCGTCGAAAATGGCATGTTGACATATACTGTTAACAATAGCAGAAGATCCCATTCACTTCTATGGCTGAATGGAGTCTCCCCTGGTGACTGTTTGTGACACATATGCAGATGTATAATGGGGGGATGTTGTGCTTCTGAAGTAGCACATATGTCTGAAAAGCAGTCACTAGGTGACCAGGGCAATAGAAGTGAATAGGGTCCACTGCTACCATTAACAGTAAATGTCACCATTTTTGCTGACGGCTATGATTAACGGAAGCAGGAACGCATTCATTGTACCCTTGGTATTTCAGGTATTGAACAACAACAAAAACGTGGTCTCAAATGGCTGGAGGTGCTCAACCCCAAATGCGGTTGTGCATTTATACTGGGGGAGCAGATCCTGCCCTTGTAGTCCGTTGCTAAGGGCGATCCCCAGCATAAAAATGCATACAATGGAGGATGCCTGCAGCGGACTACAAGTGCCACAATAGAATCCTACACCAGATAAACAGTGTGGATGTGTAACAATTAGAACAATACAATACAGAAATGTAGGTGCACTACTGTGGTAATGTATACAATGACATTGGCTATCCCTCAACACTGATGTTAAAATTGAGACATTTGCCAGTATATCCTTATATGAAGGACATACCAGAGCCCACATGGTAGCACCTGTGAGGCCATGCACCCATATTAGCCAACTCAGGTGGGGCTTGCAGCTTGCCTCCCTCCTCCCATTGTATGTGTGCTCAGTCACGCTGGAGGGTATCTGGGAGGACTCTGTGAGTCGACCTAATGCTGCCGTAATTGCCCACTGGCCCCTGTTTTGCTTATTACGCACAGGTAGGTTAGCGTTAGGTCCCGTGCCATTTGAGAAACCTTGGCGTTGGTGTGCGGGCTCTGGTATGTCCTTCATATAAGGATACACTGACGAATGTCTCAATTTTAACATCAGTGTTGAGGGATTAGCCAATGTCATTGTATACATCTACCACAGTAGTGCACCTACATTTCTGTATTGTATTCTAATTGTTACACATCCACACTGTTTACCTGGTGTAGGATTCTATTGTGGCACTTGTAGTCCACTGCAGGCATCCTCCATTGTATGCATTTTTATGCTGGGGATCGCCCCTAGCAACGGACTACAAGGGCAGGATCTGCTCCCCCAGTATAAATGCACAACCGCATTTGGGGTTGAGCACCTCCAGCCATTTGAGACCACGTTTTTATTATTTCAGGTATTGGCCTAGGCCCCTTGCTTCCAATGCAGGGGAATCCTAATAATTCAACATACTAAGACAATTGTCTGCTTCCAGCTTTGTGCAGACAGTTTTTGGTTCCGCCCTTTTCTCTTCCAGCATGACTTTACTCCAATTCACAAAGTGATGTCCATAAAGCCATAGTTGGGGGCGTTTTTGTTGTGGAATAACTTGACTGTCAGCACAGAGCCCTGACATCAACCCCACTGAACACTTTTGGAGTTGACTAGAAAAGAGTGTGAGCCAAGTCCTCTCATTTGACATCAGTGTCTGACCTACCAAGGGTTCTTCTGGAGCAGTGGTTCCCAACCAGGATGCCTCCAGCTGGTGCAAAACTACAACTCCCAGCATGCCCGGACAGCCAACGGCTGTCCGGGCATGCTGAGAATTGTAGTTTTGCAACAGCTGGAGGCATCCTGCTTGGGAATCGCTGTTCTGGAGGAATGGGTACAATAGACTTGTGCAGCTGCACACAGTACAGTATGACTTCACAAGCCTATTCTACCCATTCCTTAGCTAATAAAGCAGGCTGCTGTATAGTCACTGTAAACAGCTTTGTAATCCCTCCAGGAGTCGTCCGAACAGTCGGAGAGAGGCCCAGGGTCCGCTATGCTCCCGGCCGCACCATCTCTTCCTGGCTAAGTCATGCTATTGATTGTTACACAGGGTTTTCCTGTCTGCGGAGGCCCTCTATGTTTGGCAGATTCCTGGAGGGATTACAAAGCAGTTTTCTGACTATACAGCAGCTTTCTTTATCAGCACAGGTATGCCTAGAATAGGCTTGTGAAGCCATACTGTGCTGTGTGTGCAGCTTCACAAGCCAATTCTGGATGACAATTCAGGTATAATGGGGGAGATATATCAAAACTAGTTTCCCATAGCAACCAATCAGATCACTTAATTTTGAAAAAGTCCTCTGAAAAATTGAAAGAAGCAATCTGGTTGCTATGGGCAACTGGTGGACTTTAAAAAAAAAAAAATGTTTTACTCCACAGGCTTTGATAAATATCCCCATTTGTTTAGTCCAGTGTGACTCCAGCTGTTGCAAAACTACTACTCCCAGCGTGCCCGGACAGCAGATGGCTGTCTGGGCATGCTGGGAGTTGTAGTTTTGCAACAGCTGCAGAAACACTGGTTTAGTGTATGGAAGATCTAGGATACTGTGCACATATTTAAATGGTTAATTAAAATAATCTCATCTGCATCTAAAAGGAGACATCTGTGACGCCCTCTTATCTAGAGCACAGTATCTTCGTGTCCTCGCCTGTGCAGCTGTGCTCCTGACCATACGCTGTGCCTGAAGCTCCCTGCACACCAGTTGTTAAAGGAAATCTGTCACCCGGGTGCCGGTACCGACAGGTAGTGCAGGTGACACTGATGACAAGGGTACTCGCCTTGTCCTGTTCCGTGGCGATGATCTCCGGTAATCTTGGCCTTTACCTTCAGCTTCGGGCACACGGCTTGGGGCATGGGCAGAGCTTAGGGACGTCACCGCAGTTGCTCCCTGTTGGGTCCCGCTGCTAGAGAACAGCAGCGGTGACGTCACTAGGCTCCGCCCGTGCCCCAAGCCGGGTGCCCGAAGCTGGAGCTAACTGAGATTACGAAGATCCCCCGCCACAGAATGGGACAAGGTAAGTACCGTTGTGATCAGTGTCACCTGCACTACCTATCGGTAATGACAGGTTAGTGCAGGTGACACTGGTTACAGATTTCCTTTAACCTGTTGGGGACGAAGGGTGTATCCATACGCCCGTGGGAATTTCGGTCCCCGCCGCGCGCCGGGCGGGGACCGGACCGCGGTGACTGCTGATATCTATCAGCAGGCACCCCGTGCAAATGCCCAGGGGGGTCATTAGACCCCCCCCCCCCCCCCATGCCGGCGATCGGCGCAAATCGCAAGTGAATTCACACTTGAGATTTGCGCCGATTACGGGTCTATGGTGACCCGGAATATAAGGGGGAATGCGGGTGTCTAAGACACCCACGATCCCCCTGAAGCGATAGGAGTGAGGTGACACGGGTGCCACCCCTCCTATCCCTGCTATTGGGGGTCTAGACGCGACCACCAATAGCAGATCGGGGGCGGGGGGGGTTTACTTTCGTTTTCCCCGTCCTGCCCACCCACAATAGGTGGGCCAGAACGGGGAAAACGAAGAGGAGAGGCGCCGAAGATCACTTACCTGTCCGGAGGCTGCGGGCGACGGAGATCTGCAGGTGGCGTATGGCAGAATAGGATGGCTCCCTGGATGCGACGGAAGCCGGTGAGTTGCCTAGCAACATCTAGAGAGCTACAGTCTGAGACCACTATAGTGGTCTCTAGACTGTAGCCCTCCAGATGTTGCAAAACTACAACTCCCAGCATGCCCAGACAGCTGTTTGCTGTGTGGACATGCTGGGATTTGTAGTTTTGCAACAGCTGGAGGTCTACAGTTTAGAGACCACTGCACAGTGATCTCTATACTGCCCTCTAGATCTTGCAAAACTACAACTCCTAGCATGCCCACACAGCTGTTTGCTGTCTGGGCATGCTGGGAGTTGTGGTTTTGCATCATCTGGAGGTCCACAGTTTGGAGATCACTGTTCAGTGTTCTCTAAATTGTAGCACCCCAGATGTTGCAAAACTGCAAATCGCAGCATGCCCAAACAGCTGTCTCGGCATGCTGGGAGTTGTAGTTGCGTACCTCCAGCTGTTGCATAACTACATCTCCCAGCATGCCCTTCTGTGATCAGTACATGCTGGGAATTGTAGTTTTGCAACAGCTGGAGGCACACTGGTTGGAAAATACTGAGTTAGGTAACAGAACCTAACTGAAGGTTTTCCAACCAGTCTGCCTCCAGCTGTTGCAAAACTACAACTCCCAGCATGCACGGTCTGTCAGTACATGCTGGGAGTTGTAGTTTTGAAACAGCTGGAGGTTTGCCCCCCCCCCCCTTGTGAACGTACAGGGTACATTCACACGGGCGGGTTTACAGTAAGTTTCCTGCTTCAAGTATGAGCTGCGGCAAATTTTTCGCCGCAGCGCAAATTCCTAGCGGGAAACTCACCGTAACCCGCCAGTGTGAATGGACCCTATAAAACACTACACTACACTAACACCTAATAGTGTAAGGGGGTGTTTATGTAGTGTTTTACTCTGTCTCCCCCCCCCCCCCCCCCCCAATAAAAAATGAAAGACATATTGTATGGCAGTGTTTCCAAAACGGAGCCTCCAGCTCTTGCAAAACAACACCTCCACGCATTTCTGGACAGCCACTGACTGTCCAGGCATGCTGGGAGTTTAGCAACAGCTGGAGGCACCCTGTTTGGGAATCACTGGCGTAGAATACCCCTATGTTCACCCCTATGCAATCCCTAATTTAGTCCTCAAATGCGCATTGAGCTCTCTCACTTCGGAGCCCTGTCGTATTTCAAGGAAACAGTTTAGGGTCACATATGGGGTATTTCCGTACTCAGGAGAAATTGCACTACAAATTTTGGGGGGCTTTTTCTCCTTTTACCCCTTATGAAAAGGAAAAGTTGGGGTCTACACCAGCCTGTTAGAGTAAAAAAAAAAAAAATGTTTACACTAACATGCTGGTGTTGCCCTTTACTTTTTATTTTCATAAGAGGTAAAAGGAAAAAAAGACCCCCAAAATTTGTAACGCAATTTCTCCTGAGTACAGAAATACCCCATATGTGGGCGTAAAATGCTCTGCGGGCGCACAACAAGGCTCTATGTACATTTGAGGCCTAAATTGGTGATTTGCACAGGGGTGGCTGATTTTACAGCGGTTCTGACATAAACCCAAAAAAATAAATGCCCACATGTGACCCCATTTTGGAAACTAGACCCCTCACGGAATGTAACAAGGGGTATAGTGAGCCTTAACACCCCACAGATGTCTGACAGATTTTTGAAACAGTCGTCCGTGAAAATGAAAAATGTAGTTTTTTTTTGTTTGCACAGCCCACTGTTCCAAAGATCTGTCAAACGCCAGTAGGGTGTAAATGCTCACTGTACCCCTTATTACATTCCGTGAGGGGTGTAGTTTCCAAAATGCGGTCACATGTGGGGGGTCCACTGTTCTGGCACCACAGGGGGCTTTGTAAACGCACATGGCCCCTTGCTTACATTCCAAACAAATTATCTCTCTAAATGCTCAATGGCGCTCCTTCTCTTCTGAGCATTGTAGTTCGCTCGCAGTGCACTTGACGTCCAAACATGGGGTATTGCCATACTCAGAAGAAATGGGGTTACAAATTTTGGGGGTAATTTTTCTCCTATTACCCCTTGTAAAAAAGTAAAATTTGGGGGGAAAACCAGCATTTTAGTGAAACATTTTTTTTTTTTCATTTACACATCCTAACAAAAAGTTGTCAAACACCTGTGGGGTGTTAAGGCTTACGTTTCTTTAGGGGTGTAGTTTCCATAATAGTGTGCGATGTGTTTTTTTTTTTTTTTTTTTTGCTGTTCTGGCACCATAGGGGCTTCCTAAATGTGACATGCCCCCCAAAAACCATTTCAGAAAAACTCACTCTCCAAAATCCCATTGTTGCTCCTTCGCTTCTGAGCCCTCTACTGCGCCCGCCGAACACTTTACATAGATATATGAGGTATTTTCTTACTTGAGAGAAATTGGGTTACAAATTTTGAGAGGATTTTTTTCCTTTTACCCCTTTACATGCGAGTGTAAAAAATGAAGATTTTGAATTTTCTGCTTCACTTTGCTGCTATTCCTGTGAAACACCTAAAGGGTTAACACACTTACTTAATGTCATTTTGAATACTTTGAGGGGTGCAGTTTTTATAATGGGGTCATTTATGGTTTATTTCTAACCAGAAGACCCTTCAAATCCACTTCAAACTTGTACTGGTCCCTGAAAAATTCCGATTTAGAAAATTTTGCAAAAAATTGGAAAATTGCTGCTGAACTTTGAAGCCCTCTGGTGTCTTCCAAAAGTAAAAACACGTAAATTTTATGATTGAAACATAAAGTAGACATATTGTATATGTGAATCAATATATAATTTATTTGGAATGTCTATTTTCCTTACAAGCAGAGAGCTTCAAAGTTAGAAAAATGCTAAATTTTCTAATTTTTCATGACATTTTTGAATTTTTCACCAAGAAATGATGCAAGTATCGACGTAAATTTACCACTAACATAAAGTAGAATATGTCACGAAAAAAAAATCTTGGAATCAAATTTATAAGTAAAAGCATTCCAAAGTTATTAATGCTTAAAATGACAGTGGTCAGATGTGCAAAAAATGCTCCCGTCCTTCGGGTCATAATGGGCTCTGTCCCCAAGGGGTTAAAGGGGTAGTCCGGTGGAAAACTTTTTTTTTTTTTTATTTATTTATTTTTTTTTTAATGAACTGGTGCCAGAAAGTTAAATAGATTTGTAAATTACTTCTATTTAAAAATCTCAATCCTTTCAGTACTTATTAGCAACTGTATGCTACAGAGGAAATTCTATTTTTTTTTTTTCATTTTTTTCTCTGTCCGTGTCAGGAACTGTCCAGAGCAGTATAGGTTTTCTATGGGGATTTTCTCCTTCTCTGGACAGTTCCTGATACAGGCATCAGGTGTCAGCAGAGAGCATTGTGGACAAGACAAAAAAGAAATTCAAAAAGAAAAAACTTTCTCTGTAACATACAGCTGCTAATAGGTACTGGAAGGGTAAAGATTTTTTAATAGAAGTAATTTTCTAATCTGTAAAATTTTCTGGCACCAGTTGATTAAAAAAAATAATAATTCCACCGGAGTACCCCTTTTAAGGAGCACAAGGAGATATAGAGAAGGAGCTGCTGCTCTTGGCACTGACTCCTTTATACTAAGGATTCTCGACAGTCAATAAGTGATGGCCTAGTCTTACTACATGCAATCACTTCAATCACATTTAATGAGTTAGGTTATTAATTTCCTTGCTCATTACCATCACTAGTTTTTCCGTCCTTAATTCCATACACACCTCTTTAGTTTAAAATGAGCATAAAACAGGTGGGATGCTTGAAGCCCTTGAAGGTTGTATTACTGTAAGCACTGATGGCCGTCTGATATTAAAGGGAATCTGCTCCTAGGGTATAAAAGCAAACTCTACCTTTCCTGGCACTAATGCAGGCTATCGAAGTGTGTGTGTGTGTGTGTGTCTGCACACCTCCCAGTCACACCCTTATTAGCATACAGGGCCCTATACATCTTCCCCATTTGGGGTTTTGTGATTATTAGCTCTATACATCAGTCACGGAGTTGCTGGAAGGTGAGGAGGTATGCCAGGCATTGGCACTTCAGCAGCTTGGCATTGCCTCCTTGACACTTGGCTGGGAAATAAAATAGCAACTTTTAAAGTTTGGCAACTACCTTCAGACCTAGGAGCGGTATTTTTGCTTTTATAACCTAACGACTATGCCCCCTAGGGATCTTATCCCCTATTCAAAGGATAGGGTATAAGATGTCTGATCGCGGGGGTCCCGCTGCTGGGACCCCTGTGATCTCTGTGCCGGGTACGGGTGGCAGGGTCATGATGTCACTGTCACGCCCCTCGTGATGCCACGTCCTCTCAATGAAAGTCTGTGGGAACGCTGGGGAAGCCGAGAACCCATTTAACACTAGATTGTCTTAAGGTCTGAATGTGGGGTCACATACCGATCCTGAGAGCTAGAGATGGTCAGTAAGTGGCCGTGGCTCCTTGAGGTCCTTCCCAGTTCAGTCTTATTTATTCTTTCAATTTAACACTATGGTATTTGGCAGGACAAGCCTTGAAAGACTATAGGTAGTGATATATAATTTACAACAAAATGTAGCTGTGAACTTGTGCTTGCTCCAGGTTATGTAATGCTATTTGCATTCATAAATGGGTCCAGTTTTACCTGTGTTTTGTTGCCTTCATTTATTGTCAATGGCATCTGTACTGTATAATGCCTGAAAGAGCTGACTCTGCAAATGATTTACATGTAGAAAGATGCATCTGTATATTTTGTAGCTGAAATGCCTTTGTAGTTTAGTCTCACGTGCATTCACCTAACCTTGGCTCCTACTGTTAGCCGTGTGTCTCACAAGCAGGAGGTTATCTTTCTGATGTACAGGACATCACATGCGTCTTAGGGTACATTCACATCACGTGTTTGCAATACTGTTTTGTATTTGAAAACCGTATACAACCATTGACTTTCCATTCAAAAACTTACTCAAAAATGTTTTTTTCTTTTTTTCCTGTGCACAAAAGCGTGGTCAAGTACGGTTTTGTTCCCAAGTCTGTCCTGTTTTTGGATCTACAATGGTGTATAAAAAAAAAAATAAAAAAAATATCACCTGTATACGGTTTTTATAACATTTGTAGATCATGATAACCGCATTGAGTATACATTTCATACAGTTTTGTCAGTTTTTTTGTATAACATAAAAAAAAAAAAAACAACAAACATTGCAAAATCGTGATGTGAAAGTAGCCTTATTTCTAAGGCTTCCTAACTCTCCCCCTCTTTCCTGAGGGATCATGTTTAACATACTGGGCAGCAGCTCGTGTGTGTGTGTGTGAAGACTGAGAGCACTACAGGCAGGGACAATAGGGGAGATTCATCAAAACTTGTGCAGAGAAAGTAAAGTAGTTGCCAATAGCAACCAATCAGATTGCTTCTTTTATTTGTGAAAAGACCTCTGAAAGAGCAAGCTCTGGTAACATCCAAACAAAAGTGCTACAGAGAGCTGGGCAATGTAATGAAATTAAGAACCTTTTTCTAAGGGTTTTTTATTGGTCCTTAGATTGCTTACCCTACTCTCCTCTTGCCACCTGTAAGGCTGCTTTCACACTATGAGGTTCTCCTGTTAATACACGTACGTTTGAAACATAATTAACACACGTTAAACAACCCCATTCAAGTCAATGTTTTTCTTCGTTAACCCTTTGGCAACACGTTATAGCCCGTTATGACTAACGTACGTTAGTTATGACTGGACAAATAACGTGACAATTCACCACAAGATCACCGCAGTGATCCACTAATTCCCTATTTTCCCATATATTAAAAACATATAACTTTATTGATTAATAATAATCCACACCAATTGAAAGATTAAAAATTCAGAGTGTCTCTCTTCCCATATGTATCAATATCCAATGAGTACCACTGTACCACAATCAATTGTAATTCTGTATGCACCTGCAGTGTGACATACAGATGGGGAAGGCCACCACAAGAATTAAAATCAGTAAACTGATTTTAATTCTTGTGGTGGCCTTCCCCATCTGTATGTCACACTGCAGGTGCATACAGAATTACAATTGATTGTGGTACAGTGGTACTCATTGGATATTGATACATATGGGAAGAGAGACACTCTGAATTTTTAATCTTTCAATTGGTGTGGATTATTATTAATCAATAAAGTTATATGTTTTTAATATATGGGAAAATAGGGAATTAGTGGATCACTGCGGTGATCTTGTGGTGAATTATCTGGATTAACCCTCCATATATTGGTCTTCTATGAATCATAAATAACGTGACTTGCACTAATTTTTCGCACGTCACAAGAAACGGGTATATTAACGTATGTTATTTTTAACATTGAAGTCTATGGCCGGACATACGTTAGAAAATACACCCGTTAATGCCCGTTGTTATAACTGACATTATTTTTACTGAGCATGCTCAGAAGAGGTGACATCAGTAGACTCCTGCAGTGCTGAGGGACTACTACTACTCCCATAATGGAACAGACTTGTTTCCATGCTGGGAGTAGTAATTCCCCACTGCAGGTGTCTGCCAGTGGCTGGGGAGGTTACATTAGTGTTTGTACTACTACCCCCATTATGGAAAAGACTCTGTTCCATGATGGGGGTTGTAGTACAGGGGCTGAGGGATTGATCGCACCGGGTCACACTTCTGACACCCGATGCGATCAGAAGTTATTAAGCAGGGGAGCGGCCGGCAAGCTCTGCAACCCTGCGATCACAATGTATTTTTTACTTTCATTTTTAAATTCCCCGCGGGGATCCCTGAATGGCCGGTACTGAGGAGCCAATCAGTGATCCCCCTGGGGTTTTAAAAATGGACAATGTGAGGGGACATATGTATAATAAGTGTTTATTGGGGGGGGGGGGGGTCATATAGCGCTATATATCTAGCCCCCGTCAGCGCATTAATAAAAATATGACCCCCGCCAGCACATTTATAAGTATATATCTATACCCCCGCCACCAGCGCATACTGTGACTCCGCCAGCGCATTTGTCCTAATTTTCTATTGCAGCGTTATAGGTGACAACCATACCTATCAGAACGTATTCAGCAGTGGCCCGGCCAGATGATCCTTACAGATATACTATTCATTCATAGCGCCGGCAGCTGTATATGTATATAGATGTGCTGGGGGGGGGCAGACATATAGCGTTATCTGCACCCCCACAGCGCTTCTATATACATATGCAGCTGCCGCTCAATGAATGAATAGTATATCTGTCAGGATCATTGGCCGGGCAGCTGCTGGATGCGCTCCTGACATGTATACTTGTCATATATAACGCATTTGTACAGCATTATATATGACAAGTATAAATGTCAGGAACGCGTCCAGCAGCCGCTCGGCTGATGATCCTGACAGATATACTATTCATTCATAGAGCGGCAGCTGTATATCTGTCAGGATTATTGGCCGAGCGGCTGCTGGATGCGCTCCTGACATATATACTTGTCATATATAGCGCATTTGGGGGGGGGTGGGGGGGGGGGGGGGGTGGAGGGGGGGGGGGGGGGGGGGTGGGGGGAATGAGAGATACAGTCGAGCGCTGCGTATTCATAGCGGGGGCAGATAACGCTATATGTCTGCCCCCCCCAGCACATCTATATACATATACAGCTGCCGGCGCTATGAATGAATAGTATATCTGTCAGGATCATCTGGCCGGGCCGCTGCTGAATACGTTCTGATAGGTATGGTTGTCACCTATAGCTGCAATAGAAAATTAGGACAAATGCGCTGGCGGGGGCTATAGATATATACTTATAAATGTGCTGGCAGGGTCAGAGTATGCGCTGGCGGGGGCTAGATATATAGCGCTCTATGCCCCCCCCCCCCCCCCCCCCCAATAAACACTTTTATTATACATATGTCCCCTCACATTGTCCATTTTTAAAACCCCAGGGGGATCCCTGATTGGCTCCTCAGTACCGGCCATTCAGGGATCCCCGCGGGGAATAAAAAAAATACATCATGATCGCAGGGTTGCGGAGCATGCCGCCCGCTCCCCTGCTTAATAACTTCTGATCGCATCGGGTGTCAGAAGTGAGACCCAGTGCGATCAATCCCTCCGCACCTGTACTACAACCCCCATCATGGAACAGGCTCGGTTCCATGATGGGAGTAGTAGTACAAACGCTAATGTAGCTTCCCCAGCTGTCGGCAGACTCCCGCTGCTAGGGATTTACTACTCCCATCATGGAAACAAGTCTGTTCCATGATGGGAGTAGTAGTAGTCCTGGCTGTGGGAGTCTGTAGACAGAGGTGTAAAAACGTCCGGTACATGACGGATGTTTTGTAGCATCCCTTAATTCACCCGTTATTAAATGTCTGTTAATAATACATAATAACATATGTTTATTAACGGGTGAACTTCATAGTGTGAAAGCAGCCTAACTAAATAGTTCTCATTTTTAAAGGGAGTCATAAATCAGTTTCCTAAAATATAAAGAAAAGAAAAGCACATAATGTGAAACTTTGTTTTCCCACTTTAGATTTTCATAACCTGTCAATAAGACCCCCACTGATCCTTAAACTGGGACATTCATTGAAATTGATTGTAGCTGAAATGCTTTGGTGACAAAGTTGTAATATATGATCATATTATTTTGATATATTTCTTAGGTATTAGGCCCTCGCAGCAGCAACTCATTTGAAGTGGTCATCTTGTTCTTCTGCTATGGATCTTGAATTCTTTTCTTCCCACACTGAGTAAGCGAGGAGTCTGGGCATCATGGAGAAGAAGCGCAGAAAGAAATGAGAGCTGTGCACCCAGGCTATGGGCCTCTGACATGCTGACTTTATTGAACCCCTAGAACTGTTTGTAGTTACCCGGCTGGACATTGACTGCTAGTGACAACTGTGTGCTGATCTGACCCTTGTGAACGCAGGCCGTGACTTCACCATATAAACTTCACACATTCTATGAACATGAGGTTTGCAAAGTTCTGGTTGAAGCTGGTTGTGATATTACTGTGTCTGAAGAAGCACCAGAGCACCCAGCCGGGAAACTCTTCCTCTGAACCGGAATCCTGTAATGGCTGCTCTCATCTTACACTTAGTGTGGACTTTTCTTCGTCCGTGGTGGAACATGGTGAGTTCATGAAAGTACCAACTGTGTCACATAAGCAGGTCGAAGTGCCTGCGATGGTTTAGGTTCAACTTGCACTTTGTGAAACCTAGTATTATTTTGGGGAGTATCTCAGACAGGTCTGGCTAATTTTTTGGGGAGTGGGTTGGCCAATGAACCTAGATTTTTCCTAGATTCTTTTTATAATTTTTGCTTACTTTAAATGGGCACTGTCAGATCCAAAAACTTTTTTATATGTTGTACATCTTGGCAAAACAAACTTTTGTAATATACTTCATAAAAATCACAGCTTATTAAATCATGGCTTTGTCCAAGCTGAAGCACAGGCATGGACAAAGTCTTGTAAGTGAGGGAGGGCTAGTACTGCTCTGTGCTCTCTCTCCTGTCCGATAGCACTCCTCTGTGCTCTCTCCTGTCTGATGGCACTCCTCTGTGCTCTCTCCTGTCTGATGGCACTCCTCTGTGCTCTCTCCTGTCTGATGGCACTCCTCTGTGCTCTCTCCTGTCTGATTGCGCTCCTCTGTGCTCTTCTTTTTGACAGCACTCCTCTGGGCTCTCTCCTGTCCTATTGGACACAGGAGTCCTGTCAGACAGGGGAGGGCACAGAGGAGTCCTGTCAGACAGGGGAGGGCACAGAGGAGTCCTGTCAGACAGGGGAGGGCACAGAGGAGTCCTGTCAGACAGGGGAGGGCACAGAGGAGTCCTGTCAGACAGGGGAGGGCACAGAGGAGTCCTGTCAGACAGGGGAGGGCACAGAGGAGTCCTGTCAGACAGGGGAGGGCACAGAGGAGTCCTGTCAGACAGGGGAGGGCACAGAGGAGTCCTGTCAGACAGGGGAGGGCACAGAGGAGTCCTGTCAGACAGGGGAGGGCACAGAGGAGTCCTAGCCCAAACTCACTCACTCAAAGCCATGATTGTATAAGCCATGATTTCTATCAAAAGGAAATAAAATTTAATGAAGTATTTTAGAAAGGTTAATGTTTTGCCAATATGGACAAAATATAAGAAGTTTTTGAATCTGACAGTGTCCATTTACACAAAATTACACTTGTATTTATTTATTTTTTAAATGCCATAACTTACTAAAAAGAAATAAGATGTCTGATGTGTTTAAAGGGGTTATCCACCATAAATTGATTTTAGTACGTACCTGGCAGATATAAGGGACATGCTTCGGAAGGATCTTCGCTTGTCTTGGGGTAAATGGCTATGTTGTGAGATTACCATAACACACTGGCGAGCTTTTTGTAAACGTGTATTTCCTGTTTGACTTTTTTTTTTACTACAAATCCCACAATTCCGTTTTCCTCCCTCCCACACATCAGCCACCCCACCCATTGAAACATAAATGAGCTGCATCCATTCAAAAGACCTGTGGTTTTCAATCAGGGTGCCTCCAGCTTTTGCATTACTTGCAGATTGCTCTCTCCACCCATTGAAGCAGACAGGCTCCCTGTCATCAGCTGACTAGTGAGGTCAGGTCTAGGCTGCATTGCAAGCTGGGAAAAATCTAAAACAAGCCATTTTGTATGCTGTTAACAATATAGTGGGGTTAAAATCACATAAGAATTGTGAGAAAACCATCACACACAGGTACAGACACTATATTATGAACTATACTAACTTTACAGCCCCTGTCGCTTAGTCAAATAAAAAAAAAACTGCAAATACCCCTTTAAAATGTAGTAGTTGGGAGTCCTGTTGATTCAGTAAGACGTATACCAGACTACATAAAGCATATTCTGGTTTATCTTTAAAATATATGTATTTTATTAGATGAGAATAACCCTTATGGATGTGTCGTCACTTTATCATTAAATGGTTCCTACTCACACATCCTAAAAATGAAGGACACCGCAGTGGTTTGTCACTGCTTCGCCCACCTGCCTGTGTTAAAAAACTAGAAGGGGGCTGCACTAAGTCTTTCTGGATAGTACGTGGCTGAGGTGCTGCTGTACAGCGCAAAACAGTGATGTGTCCAGTTGTTCATAGGATGGGAATGCAATTTTAAATAAGTTGTTCACTGACTGCAATCTCAGCTTTATGAAACTTTATTACACAAAAAAATGTGAACAAACAGCACCAGTCATCTCCAGACCCATTTTTCAAGCATCTAAGATGAGTATTAGAAGGCCTAAACATTGCTGCCTCATAGACATAGAGTGGTGGTATCTGTTAGTAGAGAAGAACCATTTGGCCCATCTAGTCTGCCCAATAATGTGAATACTATGAATAGTCCCTATCTTATATGAAGGATAGCCTTATGCCTATCCTACTCATGCTTAAACTCCTTCACTGTATATGCAGCAACCACTTCTGCAGGAAGATGAACAATTATGTTTTTGATGGAATACATGTTCATACACAGATAGGGAGAGACACATCACTCAGTTGCCCATTCCCCCCATGACTACTTGGGTACCAGTGGCATTTTTAAACAGATTACTCCGAAACACCCGAGCATATCAGGTCAAACTTTATAGTGTCCTATCCTCATGCTGCATGCATCAATTTTATACTGCCCACGGTTAATGTGAATGAATCACCTAGATAGGGCTGCGCTGTCCCCATCGGGGTACTACTCATGTCACCCGCAAGCGCTGCTCTCCTCGTCCTCCTGTTTGTTGCAGCCGCCGGCGCTGACACGCTCTATACTGTGCGGTATCCCTATGCCCGGGCTGCAAAAGGTAAACAAAATAAACTTTAGCGCATGTTCCTATGTTGGCCTTACGCTCTTCCTGGGGACGGGAACGTCGGACAGCTGTCAGCCTATCACCGGCCGCAGCGATGTTCCACCTCAGCTGGTGATAGGCTGAGTCATGTAAGAAGCCGGCTTCTAACATGACAGTGCACTGAACCTATCACCGGCCGAGGCAGAACATTGCTGCGGCCGGTGATAGGCTGACAGCTGTCCGACGTTCCCGTCCCCAGGAAGAGCGTAAGGCCAACATAGGAACATACGTTTAAAGTTTATTTTGTTTACCTTTTGCAGCCCGGGCCTGGGATACAGTATAGAGCAGTGGTCTTCAACCTGCGGACCTCCAGATGTTGCAAAACTACAACTCCCAGCATGTCCGGACAGCCAACGGCTGTCCGGGCATGCTGGGAGTTGTAGTTTTGCAACATCTGGAGGTTGAAGACCACTGGTATAGAGTGTCAGAGCCGGTGGCCGCAACAAAAAGGACGCGTAGGGCAGCCGCTTGCGGGTGACTTATGTGAGTAGTACCCCGATGGGGACAGCGCAGAGCTGGGCTAATAATTGGGGGGGGGGGGGGGGGGTGCAGAACAGCGCTAGTGGGTCACATATGATTGGTTCCCTGATGTGGGGACAGCGCAGTGCTGTGCTGATAATTGATTGGCAGGGGTGGGGGGGGGGCAGAACAGCGCTCGCGGGTCGCATATGATTAGTTCCCCAGCGCAGCACTGGGCTGACAATTCAATCATTCCCGAGGGGGAGGGGCCAAACCGGTATTGCGATATGAGTTAAAATTTATATCGTGCAGCACAAAAATTTCGGTATTCGGTATGAACCGGTATACCGCCCAGCACTACAACTAGACTTTTTTGTTTTTGTACATTATAAGAGCAGATATCTTGTCTGAGTTTAATAGCCTTAAGAAACATGCTTTATGGCAAATCCCATGGACATAAACACAAACTGGACCTGATTCTATTCACTAGAATTGGAACGTTTCATAGGCTTGTTGTGACCTGTACAGACGTGATTCCTAAGGGAGGCTGAGCTGTTATCTTATCTGTCATAAGGAGGAGACTGCTTGAAGGCGATTGCTACACAAGTGTTATCTTCATGTTAGACCTATTGGCCAGAATAAAAGATGCAAGATTAAGAATGTTATAATCTGGATAGTAAAATGGAAAAAGTAGGAAAAAAATAACTTTATTTAAATAATTTGTCATTTTCCAGCACATTTATTTTTAAGGGTGCAGGGTGCCAGCCTGCTCAGATGAAAGGTTATAGCGTGGCTCCCATTCAAGTAAATGAGTGACTTTCTTGCAATCTGTCAAAGAGAGAGCCATTATTTGCTGATAATCTCTGCTCCTTTAAGGAGATTGTCTGGTGCCACAGAATTGTTATATATAGGTAAAGGCAGCAATTTCCTGTGTGAAGACCAAAGCAGGCAGCAGTGATCAGTGGTGATTGGGTATTTTTTTTTTTTTTTTTTTTTTTTTTTTTACAAGTCTAATCTTGTACTAAAAAAAAGTGTCCACAACTGTGCTGTATCTTCATGGTGTGTCTATAGTAGTTATACTGTAGTAAAGTATTGTTCTCTGATCCCATCTCTCTTGTAAGTAACAATAACTCTCAAAGCTTTACCGACTCTTTGTAGTACTAGCTTTGCCTTTTCTTGGTGAGAGATCACTCATTCGGGATTGTTTGCTATATTTACACAAGCAGTTTTTCTTTTTATACAGAATACATTGTAGCATTCAAAGGATACTTCACAGCAAATGCACGAAGCAAGTTTATCAGCAGTGCCCTGAGAAGCAGTGGTGTGGAGGACTGGAGGATTGTACCCAGGAATAACCCGGCCAGTGATTACCCCAGTGACTTTGAGCTGATTGAGATCAAGAGCCATCAGCGTGACTGTGTTCTGACTTTAGAAGACCACCCCAACATCAAGAGGGTCACCCCTCAGAAACGGGTTTTTCGGTCTCTCAAATTTGTAGATGGTGAGTTTTATTTTTTATTTTTTTGCAGTTGTTGTTGTTGTTAATCAAATCCCCAAGGCCGTGCACTATTTAGTGACATTATTAATTGTAACATTCTAAATTCCTCCCTGTATGTAAAGCTCTTTCTTGGAGAATGTAGTTGTATTATTTGCGCTGATATTTAGGAACAGATTATTTTAAGACTATAGGGAATGAAATGAATGGCAATGTTTGTACTTGGTTATGACTTAAGAGAACCTATTAAGCACTTGTATAGTCAGAGGCTTCATAAATTTAGTGTCATACGCTGCGGATCTACCGATGATGGACCCTGCAATGTGCCTCCAGCTGTGCCGCCTCTAGGAGCAGACACACAGCGATCTGTGAGTCACTGCGCATGCGCAGTATACTCACTGATATCGTGGCCCTGCTCCGTGAGCCGCGATGTGTTCAAGTACACTGCACGTGGCGACTCGCAGAACACTGTGTCTGCTCGTAGTGGCGGATTGCTGCTATGAGCAGGCACACTGTAGGGTCCGTCATCGGCGGATCCACAACATGTGGATACATAGAATCTGCTGCGGATCCGTTCCGTGTGACCCTGCCCTTGAAAGGAAATATGACATTGTGATGGGACTGTGAGGCTCTTCATGGTCAGTTACATACAGTAGCTGCTCTCCTATTCACAGTTTTGTGTACCCTGCAAACACAGCTTTGCATGGCTGAAAGGAATCTATGAATATCTGACTAATTGGGATCAAACAAACTACTGTTGCTTAAACAGCTGCCATTAATGTAAGGTTGGTGTTGGGCTGTGTGACAACTTGGAGAGATGTCTTCAGTTAACGCTGTTAACGCCCTTCAAGTTAAATTCATGCAGCACCTTGTATTCGGTATCCCTGGCCTCTTTTCTCTCAGCTATAATTGACAGCGTCAGTACCTAATTAGAAGACCACTAGAGCTGTCGATCGCAAGTGAGAGGAATGGCTAGGGAAGCACTTAATTAAAGGTTCAGAGCACTTAAAGGGGTACTCTGCTGTTCAACGTTTGGAACAAACTGTTCTGAACACTGGAGCCGGCATCGGGAGCTCGTGACATAGCCCAGCCCCCTTATGTCATGCCCCACCCCCTCAATGCAAGTCTATGGGAGGGGGCGTGACAGCCGTCACGACCCCTCCGATAGACTTGCATTTAGGGGTCGGGGCGTGACGTCATGAGGGGGTGGGAGTACCCCTTTAATGAGAAGAGCCTGCCTCCTGGGCACTTGCCGTGTTGGTGGCGGTCATGATGTAAGACAGTTACCTTGCAATAGGTAAAACACATTAGTTCATACTCGCTGTGGTTGGTGTGCAAAACTGTAGAAGGACAAATTGAGTATACATGCTGTGGCAGAAAAAAACTAGTAAAATGTTTATTTCTTGACAAGTAATTGTGGTTTTGCTAAAAATGGGGCATGGCTTAAAATACAAAATTTTCACAATGATTTCTCATTGGCAAGTTTGGCTTCCAGGGGTGGTCCAGTGGAGAGACTCTTATACCTTATCCTGTGAATAGGGGATGAGTAGTTTTCTCCTGGACTAACTCTAAAAAGAAAACCACTGTGATAAATGTAGCACAAGATCACACTGTGTAGCAAAATTACTAATACTGTCTTGGTTATTAGTGTGTCCCTTTTGCTGTGAATTTTCTTTTATGGTACGTTCACACGTACACAGATTTGATGCGCAGCATTTTCTGCTGCAGATTTCAGTGTAAACTGAATGACTGACTGAGCACAGCTTCTAATCTGCAGTTACAAATCCTGCGCATCAAATCTGCGCAGGATCCTGTATGTGTGAATGTACCCTTAAAAAGCTTTCCCAGAACACTTATGGCTTTTGTATAAGATCACTGGGACTCCAATCATCTATGATAACAATGTCCTTTATTGAATGGAGCAGTTAGGTGCACTTGGCTGCTGCCCCATTTAAACATGAGACCTCCATTTTTGGTTTGATGAAGTGCTGTTTTATGCAAGAATAAGCCCAGAACAGTTTAAGATTATTCCTACCCTGTAAGGTTCAGCTATGGTATATATCTGCTCAATATATGCCCCTTTCTTAATAGGTGACCCTTCAGCCTCCTGTAATGAGACAAAGTGGAGTCAGAAATGGCAGTCCTCGCGTCCGCTCAGAAGAACCAGCCTTTCTCTTAGCTCTGGATTTTGGCATGCTACAGGGAGACACTCTAGTAGACGCCTCCTGAGAGCCATTCCACGGCAGGTTGCTCAGACTCTTCAAGCTGATGTATTGTGGCAACTGGGATACACAGGTCGGTGATGCAATAAAACGATTTCAGATAACCACGCAAAACTGAATAAGAATATGATCTTTAATAGGGTTGATCTGCTCAAAGCAAAAAGTATACTGAATATTGGATATAGTCTTCTATTTAGAAATAACCACACAGTCGCAAAACACCCCAAAGTTTCCACCTGCCCCAGTTTTGCCATTACCTTTTACATACAAGTTTTCCAAAAATGTACAGTCTACTGTAAATTCTTCATGTTAGATTTGTGTACAGGCAAAATGATCTTGTCATGTGCTTCTATGCTTCTTTTGATGCATCACATGGATTTATTGCTTTGACAGCAGCTGTCTGGCCTGGTTGCTAAACTCTACAAATTTCCAGGCCTTTTCAGTGTCCGTTTTACATTTTGTTGCCTTGTCCCAAGTGTATTACCTTGCAATTATCCACCTTAATCTTCATTGCCATTGCTCTGTTCAAGTCTTCAGTTTTCCCCACTTCGCTTTGTAATATTATATTCTCCTCCTGTGTTTATTACCTTGCTATAAAGCTTATCATCTGCTGATATTGAAATTCTGCTTTATTAAATGGGTTGTCCATTTTTTTTAAACCATGTGCTTAGACTGCATAATAAAAAGTTTAATGCCGCCTTCCTCGTAGCCTCTGGTATCAGGGCTTCCCATCTGCGTCCAGTCTTTGATGAACTTCTCTTCCCTGGAGCCGGCCAGAGCTGTAAACTGGACGTGTCACTGCCACTGTAGCGGAGCTAGACTGTCAGTTACCTCGGCTGCAGATACTACAATCTACAGCTCTGGTAGAAGCAATGTCACCGGCTGTAGTTGAGACTCCCTGATACAGGAGGTTTTGAGGGAGCGAGGAAGATGAGCTAAAGCTTTTACTGATGGGCAGCCTGAGCACAGTTAGTAAGTAAAAGTTTCCCTTGACAACTCCTTTAATGGTAATGTAGTGGGCTTTAAAATAAATGTAAAATAAGGCCTAATACTGAACCCCTATGGTTCCCCACTACAAACTGTTACCCAGTTGAATTAAATCTCTGAGCCAGTTGCTAACTCATTTACACATATCCTCCAGTAGTCCCGCCATCCTCCTTTTAATGTTCTAGCCTCTTGTGTGGCACAGTATCAAATGCATTTGAAACGTCCAGATATTTAATAGGGATCGACCGATATCGTTTTTTAAGGGCCGATACCGATAATCGGTGGAGGTTAGGGCCGATAGCCGATAACTTATGCCGATATTCCGGTATAAGTTATCGGCTATTTATCCCCCCGCGACACTGCTGCAGATCATTGATTTAAAGCGGGCGCTTTAAATTAATGCACTGCAGTGGCTTTTGCGGTGCCATAGGCCGCTGCCGTCACCACCCGCTTGTCTCCCCCTACCTGTCAGGGTGGTCCGGGCCATCCATCCTTCCTGTAGTGTCCAGGGGAGTTCCGGGCTGTCCTTCTTCTCCGGGGTCCTCTTCTCCACTCCGTGCAGACTCCGGCCTAGTACGCTGCATAGACACCGCTGCGCAGTAACGCCCGTGCGCAGCGACGCACCTGACGTCACGGCGTAGCGGCGTCTATGCAGCTAGAAAGGCCGGAGCCTGCCCGGAGTAGAGAAGATGACCGCCGGAGAAGGACAGCCCGGACCGATTCACCCTTCACCCGGACCGCCCCCGGACACTACAGGAACGTTGGATGGCCCGGACCACCCCCATTACGGGTAAGTTTAAATTTTTTTTATTGACTCTGAGGGTGGGGGAGGGGCCCGACCGGTATAGCGGTATGGGCAAAAATCCATACCGGTATACCGCCCAGCACTACGGTGGGGGGTGCGACGCGGTGCGGTGGGTCGGGGGTGCGTGTGCGGTGGGTCGGGGGGGGGGGGGGGGGGGAGGGGGGGGGCGATGCGCGGGGTGGGGCATTATCGGCAAGGTAATTGCCAATACCGATAATGCCCAAAATCGTGATTATCGGCCGATAATATCGGCCATACCGATAATCGGTCGATCCCTAATATATAACATCCACAGCTTCACCCTGGTCCAATCTATAACCGACCTCCTCATAGAAGCGGATCAGATTAGTCTGACAGGACCGATAACTAATTTTAGGCTCATGCTGTTGTTTTACTTTTTTTTGGCTGTGGATTTTTTAACCCCTTAAGAATGCAGGGTATACATTAACACCCTGTGCTTCCACCCCCCCCCCCCCCCCCCCAATCTTCTGATTGTTTGTATTTGAGAGGTTGGGGGGAGTTGATAAATGTAAATGAGCCCCATCCTCCCCTCCCCTTAAGTTAAAATTTCCCCCTTTTCCCATTTTTCAACTAAAGTAATTTTAACTTCAATAAATTATTTAATATGGGCCCATGCATTAATGTATGAGCTATTGCAATAAAAATTTATGAAACTGTGAAGTTAATGACATAAATGTAATAAAATACTAAAGTCCAGAGCTGATTTTTGGTCAGTTTATATACTGTATAGGCCTACAGCATAAAGATAACATGTCACTTTTAACCATAAAGTGCATTGTGTACAAACAGCCCCCCCCCAAGTTGCCCCCCCCCCCCAAGTTTTCCCCCCTCAAAATCTGCAGCAAAGCCTAAAACATATGAATACATTTTTGTAGTAAAAATAGTCTTAGCCCTCATATGAGTTTGTAAGTGGAAAACTGAGATACTTATGGCTATTAAAAGTAAGAAGGAAACATTTTTAAAATAAGGGGTTAATTTGCATACCTTAGCCAAATGTAAAATATTTAACCCACAATAGAGGTTAGACTTACAGGTCTTTAGTTTCCAGCTTCATGTGCCCATCCATGCACACAAATCGCCCCCTGAATGACATACACCTTTTTGTTGTGCTCTATGTTCTAACATCACATTTCACTTAGCTCCAGGGATCAGCATCTGGTGTAGTGTATAGAGAATACAAAATGACCAATGCTACTATGCAAGAATCTCTTAAGTTTTTTGTTTTGTAGATTTAATTTTTTTAAGCATTCTGTCTTGACCTTTTCCTGAACAGGCAGTAATGTAAGAGTTGCTGTGTTTGACACTGGATTAAGTGAGAGACACCCACACTTCAAAAATGTAAAGGAACGGACCAACTGGACCAATGAGAAAACCTTGGATGATGGTGAGAAGAAGCATGTTTACTGTTCTCGGAAAGCTTGGACTTTGTTCACCTTTCTGTGCATGGTTTCCTTGTGTACCACACCTTGAGATTTTATAGTCATTCCTCTGAAGCGAGAGTATGATAGGGACACGTGATTGTTGTACCGTACTATTTAAGACAGTGTGGGGTGTGTTTGTGCAGATGTTCTTCTGTTTTTTCTTGAACAGAAAATTTATTTATTTCCTACCGCCTCCGTCTGCTGCAAATAGGCCAGAGTAGCTTGGAAAAAACACTTTTAGGTCCATTGGCTAAATAAAATGACAATCCAGAACTGTTGGATCCCTCAACAATAAGCAGATCAGTGTGTCATATCCTCTGCTCCAATAGTTGGGGATCAGCTGTAATCTGCGGGAAAACCTGGCAGAAAATGAACAGTTACACATTACCCATAGACGTTAGGATCTCTAACACAAGACCCTTCTTATTTTAACTCTGGGTGCATAATCTATTTTTTTAAACTATTCAATCCCTTTAATAATAAGACGTTATCATTTACTTAAAATGTTTTGTCTCTAAGTTGTGTCCGAGCTAGAATCTCATACATTATCTTTATTTTCTAGGACTTGGACATGGCACTTTTGTGGCAGGTGTTATTGCCAGCATGCGAGAATGCCAGGGACTTGCTCCAGATTCTGAGCTGCACATCTACCGAGTCTTCACCAATAATCAGGTACTTCTATCTCTGTGACTGCCCTGGTCTTCAAGCCATTTACAGTATTATTGTGGACAGTGATGTTCCTCCCACTTGGATTACGCTGTTTGTTCAGGGGAAATAAGTGCTAATTTACAAAATTGTCTTTGGTTAGAAAGCACTCATCTTCCGCTGCTGACTTAACACGTGGAAGAAAAAGGATGTGATTGGGTCCACGTTTAAATATTGTCCGGTTCTGCCATCCTTCCACTTATGAGCACCCCAAGTAGTTTTACAGAGTAGTTTTAAGTAGTCATGCTGAGGACAACCTTTTAAAGTGTGTTTTGTATGTATGTATGTATATATATATATATATATTATAAAAAAAAAAATTCTTGTAGAGTTAATTTTAAATTTATGTATTTTCCTTTTTCAGGTTTCCTACACATCATGGTTCCTTGATGCTTTTAACTATGCCATCCTGAAGAAAATTGATGTACTGAACCTCAGTATTGGGGGGCCGGACTTCATGGATCATCCTTTTGTTGATAAGGTTGGTTATGGATGAGATCTGTTTGTTAGATCTTTTTAATGTTTTGAGGCTGGGTAATCAATAGTAAGATGATGTGGTCTGTGTTTTTTTTTTTTACTTTTATTTTTCCTCTTATCTTGCAGGTTTGGGAGTTAACAGCCAATAATGTGATCATGGTTTCTGCAATAGGAAATGATGGACCACTCTATGGGTAAGAACAGTTTAGTTGTAGTATAGCCATTACATAACTAAGGTAATGAGAAAAGGCAACTGAAACCTGTAAGCATTTTACCTAGTGAAAATAACCTAGAAAAAAAACCTTCAAATTTACAGCAGAAATTGCAATGTTTTGAGCCATACCTACTGTAACTCCTCTTTAGTTGAGGACACCTAACCAAGAATAGCATGACTTGAAATTTAATTCCACAGCCACATTTATGTATGCAGCTCACATGTGGGTGCAATGATGTGGCTATGTAAAGAAACACTGTAACATCCATAGCAGTAATACCTGAGGACCAGAGCTAGAAATCATAGCAGAAGTATCTAGTCAATTGAACCTTGCTTTATAAAATAGTTATATTATGTCCTTAAGGAAGGGAGGCTGAAGTGCTAGATTCACTGTTAAAAAGCAGCAGCATGGAGGACATTATAGAACAGAGCAGTGTTGCTGTTATTCCAGCACTTTGGTGATACCTTTACTGCAATTTGCAGACTCATTGCATTTTCTCCAGCTGTACTGTCTAGTTGTGAAGCATGGACTTTGAGCCACAATAAGTACGAACTAGTTTTACTGTTCTGTGAAAAGATTACATTGTGAGACTCATATGAGTTTGTAAGTTGGAAAAAAGTGGGGAAAAAAATTTCATTGTGAGACAAATGTTAAAATAATATAAACCATGATGGATACAAGAGATGCCTAATGTACAGTGGGGTCTGTTGTGATTTCCATTGGAATAAATAGCAACACTGGATTTTCGAACAATAAAGCATTGAAAACAGATTCCTGAGTTCTACATAGATTTTATATACATACAGTTGCAGAACGCCTACTAATGTCTCCTAATTTTTTGTAGGACAATAGACACAGTTCATAGGAATACATGGAGTAACATATGAATCATGCAACATGCAGTCAATTATTAAACCATATGTCTTTAAGAACTAGACCTAATCCACTTTTACTTTTCTTCCTGATCTAATCTAGAACGCTGAACAACCCAGCAGACCAAATGGATGTCATAGGAGTTGGTGGCATTGATTTTGAGGACAATATAGCTAGATTTTCTTCAAGGGGAATGACCACATGGGTAAACCAATTTACCAACCTTCATAAGTTGTTTTTGAACAGAATAATATTGCAGCAATGGAAGTTTGCACAGTAACTTATCACGGAGTATGTTTATTTAAATGATATATCATAGCTACATACTGTAGAAGATCACATTTAATACCATAAAACCCACTGCTCGTAGACTTGTTGCTGAAAGTCCTATGTTTCCTAATTGACTTCTCCGATGTATATGTGTACCTACAGACAGGAATGAATTGACCTGATTTTATATATTGTAGGAACTGCCTGGAGGATATGGCAGGATGAAGCCTGACATTGTCACCTATGGTTCTGGGGTCAGAGGATCTGGTATGAAGGGTGGTTGTCGCTCCTTGTCTGGCACAAGTGTTGCTTCCCCTGTGGTGGCCGGAGCAGTGACTCTGCTTGTTAGGTAACTAAATTCTTTATGTGCGTTGTGCAGTTCAATTCTTACACAGATGTCATGTGAATCTTTAAAAGGACAGGCCTTCTGCTTAGGGTTTGCCAAATTCATATTTTGTGGAGTCTTCCAATTTTCTAAAGAAAATTATTTTTATGTCTTTTAGTGCACGTTAAAGGGGTATTCCGCTACTTGGCGTTTGGAACTAACTGTTCCGAACGCTGGAGCTGACGCCGGGAGCTTGTGACGTCATAGCCCCGCCCCTCATGACGTCATGCCCCACTCCCTCAATGCAAGTCTATGGGAGGGGGCGTGACAGCCATGAGGGGGCGGGGCTATGGCGTCACGAGCTCCCGGCTCCAGCGTTTGGAACAGTTTGTTCCAAACGCTGTGCAGCAGAATACCCCTTTAAAGGTAACTAAATCAGTCTTGATAAAAAAAAAAAAAAAAATCCTACTTATCTCTCTCTTTAATCATGTTTACCTGCAGTATAACAGTGTTTTATTGGGTTTAGTGCATATGAACAAGGTGTCAGTTTCCCTTTTAAAAGTATGGTGCCATGTAGTGTATACGCTACATATTTTCCTACCCATTGAGATCAATGGGTAACAAAATTAGCTGCTGAAAATATGCAACAAATATGCTGCGTATACGCTCCATGGGACCATATCCAAAGAGAAGTGGCCAAAGTCAACAGTATGTTATGTTATAGAGCAGGCGGAGAACAGAATAATAAGGGGCATTGGAGAAATACTTATTAGTTATACTGAATTTTAATAATTTAAAGGGTTTTTCCAATCTTTAAAAGTTATGTGCAGATCATTTAACTGCGGTTGGGTTTATCACTTACTAGTGAGTATTGCCTCTGTAATGTTGTCTCGTGTTTGCGTGATGGTTGCTCTTTGTGTTTTATCTCCTGCTGGTCTGTGGACTTATACACTAAACTCATGGCTATATCCCACCTCCCCTTCCTGAATGTCACATTGTGTCCTTCTCACTGTTCCTGGCTCGCACATCTTCCCTTGTCTCTGAAGGGGACTTGTTTCACATGTTTGACATCAGACTGTGTAATGTCTCAGTGGCAAAGCTGTGCTATAAAAAGGCATGGAGTTATTGCACCACTCCCTAACACCTTGTAGTAGTGGGGCACACAGGCAGCCTCAGGCAGTGGAATCATGAGAACTGTAGTCCTTTAGATTGGCAATGCCTCTCATTGCAACCCTTGGAAGCATTCTGGACCTAGAATCATAAGGAATTTAAAATAAACTAATTTTGCAATTTTATACTGAATCTTTTCCCACAAGACTATACAGAGGTCCATCAAGTTACAACTGGAATTGGTTCCACTCTGAACATTTCATCCTGAGACCTTTTAAAAGGGTACTCCAGTGGAAAACATTTTTTATTAAATCAACTGGTGCCAGAAAGTTAAACAGATTTGTAAATTACTTCTATAAAAAAAAAATCTTTACCCTTCCAGTACTTTTTAGCTGCTGTATGCTACAGAGGACATTATTTTCTTTTAGAATTTCTTTTATGAGCAGCATAGGGTTGCAATGGGTATTTTCTCCTGATCTGGACAGTTCCTGATACGGGCATCAGGTGTCAGCAGAGAGCACTTTCCTCTGTAGCATACAGCTGCTAAAAAGAAACTGGAAGGGTAATTTTTTTTATAGAACTCATTTACAAATCTCTTTAACTTTCTGGCACCAGTTGATTTAATAAAAATTTTTTTCCACCGGAGTACCCCTTTAACATTGAAGACTAGAATTGCTTTCAAGTGTCAGCCCAAAATAGGAAAATAATAAGAAGGCAGAAATACAAATTGTTGTTCTCAACTGAAAGCAATCTGAATTGGCTGTGTATGCAGTAAATGACTTGCTTTGTCTAGGACAGAGCTTCTTCAGGCTTCTGTACGACCATAAAGTGTACCAGAAAAATAAAATAAAACCACCTTCGTGGGGTGTCCATGGAATCAGCTGGTCTTGGCAAAGGTAAAGTTCTGTACAGAACATGTACTGTAAGGCAGAAAGGCTCTACTAGAGAGTGACTTGGTACATACATGTTTAATTGCAGCAGCATTATATTAGTAGAACACCTATTGGTGCCTGGGTGTTCCAGTGAGTCAGACAGAGAGGTAGTTTATGATATGGTTTCACAGTAGAATGGTCTAATAAAGAGCATTGCATGCTGAAAATAGTGTAGCCTGAGGGACCTCTGTATATCAATCTACTCCTCCTGGTATATTATAGCCTGCCGTCAGATTGGGCTGCACATTCAGCATGAATTTCTCAATTGCCATTTAAAGGGGTACTCCGCTGCTCAGCGTTTGGCACAATCTGTTCCGTATGCTGGAGCCGGGAGCTCGTGATGTCATAGCCCTGCCCCTCATGTCACACCCCACCCCCACAATGCAAGTCTATGGGAGGGGGGGCATGGCGGCTGTCATGCCCCCTCCCACAGACTTGCACTGAAGGGGCGGGGCTATGAATTCACAAGCCCCCAGCTCCAGCGTTTGGAACAGTTTGTTCCAAACGCTGAGCAGCAGAGTACCCCTTTAATCAACGATCTCCATTCTTCATCTCTCTTCACTTATGATGTGCCCATGGTTTGACCACTTTTCACATACTCCTACCGTGTGTTCGTTACGGTGTTTCAGAAATCTGCACTGTCCAACAAATTGACTTTTTAATTCCTTTGTTAGATAGTCCTTGATCCTCTCCAGTATTTCCTATGCAGACTCCACTGTGCTCATAAACATGTCACTTAAAGTGCTTGTAATATGCGCAGGCGTGTAAATAAATAAAATCTGATTCTAAAAAAAAAAAAAAGCATCTGAAGCTCCGACTATGACGCTGTATTCTGAGTGAGACATTGTATTTTTATAAATTGTCTTTTCTCTAGTACTGTTCAGAAGAGGGAGATGGTAAATCCAGCCAGCATGAAACAGGCGCTCATTGCTTCAGCACGCAGACTTCCAGGGGTGAATATGTTTGAGCAAGGACATGGTAAATTGGATCTAATCCGGGCCTACCAGATCCTCAACAGTTACAAGCCACAGGCCAGGTATCTCTTTCTTTATTTCTGGTCTGTGAGATGTATATCAATATCTACACTATCCCAGGATTTGTGCTTTAAATGTCTGTATGTGCAAATAGCATTCAGGATTTTTTTTTCTTCCCATCCTTAGTTTAAGTCCTAGCTATGTGGACCTCACAGAATGTCCCTATATGTGGCCATACTGTTCTCAGCCTATTTACTATGGTGGGATGCCAACAATTGTAAACATCACTATTCTTAACGGTATGGGGGTCACCGGAAGGATAGTGGACAAGGTGAGTTTTGGGTGACATTGGAGAGAGACGATCAAAAATATAAAATTTCCTGTAATTTTCAGCCTTCTCCTTTAACTATTGCAGCCTGACTGGCAGCCGTACCTCCCACACAATGGTGATAACATTGAAGTTGCCTTCTCCTACTCATCTGTGCTGTGGCCATGGTCTGGCTATCTGGCGATCTCAATCTCGGTAGCAAAGAAAGCAGCTTCATGGGAAGGCATTGCGCAGGGTCATGTGATGATTACAGTGGCATCTCCAGAAGAAAACCAGGTGCATACAGGACTACTATTTGGATAAATTAAAATATTTCAGAATTTGTCATTCTTCTATCTTTTTAGTCTCATTACAGGGACCATAAATACTAGATAGAGAGGAGGGGCTGTCAGATGTGTTCCGACTACGTGTTCTTACATTTTTATTTTTCCTGGAGAAGTGACATAAATGTGTAAGCTCTGAGTAATCCCTGTGTACATTACTGCAGGATATGTTAACATTCTTTATTAAGAAACCCCAGCAAACAAAATTAAGGCTGTGTTTACATTAAGTTGTATCCGGCCAATTATTATTATTATTTTTTTAATTCCTAGGCAGAGCACGTAGTTTTTCTGTCCAGCACAGGGTGGTGTCCTGCATTTGCAGCTGATTCCAAATCTGCTCCAGTAGGATCACTACAGACCATTTATGAATAAAGCCCTAGGAAAAACATCTCTATTTTCTTTATTTTGCTGTTAATAAAAAAAAAAAATCCCTTTTTAAAATAGCCATTGTTCTGTTATTTGGATATTTTTGCTATACATAAGGCTGTGTTCACTTTGCTCTACATACAAACAAAATAAAAATTAGAATAGCCATTTGTAGGGTAATGTTCACATCAGCATTGTAGATGGAGCCTCCATGACACGTACTGTTCTATTTAATGGAAAAAAATGGATGCTGCATATAGGCTAGCCTATACCTGTCATCACCAAAATTATGGCACAATATATTATATATTATAATTAGGGATCTATGATACCTATATATATATATATATATATATATATATATATATATATATATATATATATATATATATATATATATATATATATATATATATATAATATATATATAATATATATATATATATAATATATATATATGTGTTGTTACATATGGCCCTACTATACACTCCTTATACTAAGAACAAATACAAAGGAATGGGATGGAGTAATAAGTGGATAAAAATGTGACTTTATTAATAATTCATTACATATTAAAAACAAGAAAAGACATCATACAGAGGGAGAAAAACAACTTGTGGTGGAAAAGAGGGCGTCACTCCAGAAAGTCCACAATGTAAACTATAGTATTAAATACATTTCATACGTTGTACTACTGCTCATTCTATTGCACAATCCCATAGAGGAAATACCTCAACAACTATAAAGTGCCTAGAGACAGTATACATACCAATAAATAGAATCAAAGTGCAAATACAAGAGGGACCGCTGGAGAGACGTTTTTTGTTTTTCTCCCTCTGTATGATGTCTTTTCTTGTTTTTTATATGTAATGAATTATTAATAGTCATATTTTTATACACTTATTACTCCATCCCATTCCTTTGTATTTATACCTGTCATCAACAAAAGCTTTTTACATAATGCAGATACCATATGTATATTTGTAATATACAGTGACCCCCCCCCCCCTACCTATGATGGCCCCGACATACGATCATTTCAACATAGGATGGCCTCTCAGAGGCCATCGCATGTTGAAGGCAGCATCAACATACGATGCTTTTGTATGTCGGGGCCATCGCATAAACGTCTATCCGGCAGTGCAGACTGCTTCAGCTGCCACCGGATAGCCGTTTACGGTGCCCCATGTGGTCCGCTGACTATCGCTCACCTGTCCTCGGGGCTCCGGCGCGTCCACTTCGGGATCCCCTGCATGGTCGGCGCTCTCCATCGTCATCATCACGTCGCTGCGCACGCCGTCCCATCATCCAATAGGAGTGGCGTGCGTAGCGACGTGATGGCGGCGACGGAGAGCGAGGATGCCGAGGAAGCAGAGGCCTTGTCGGAGCGTGGGGGACGCCTCAGGGACGCGACGACAGCAATGGAGGGCAACATCCAGGGCAGCGGTGAGGAGTATGACCTCCAATACAAGTGGTCTACAACCTGTGGACCTCCAGATGTTGCAAAACTACAACTCCCAGCATGCCCGGACAGCCGTTGGCTGTCCGGGCATGCTGGGTGTTGTAGTTTTGCAACATCTGGAGGTCCGCAGGTTGTAGACCACTTTCCTATACTTTTACATTGCACGGATCCCACAACAAATGATGGTTTCAACAAACGATTTCTCAATTTCAACAAACGATTTCTGAATTTGCACTGTACAAACTCCTGGCTTATCAATCATCCTCATTAGAGATGAGCGAACTTACAGTAAATTCGATTCGTCACAAACTTCTCGGCGGTTGCTGACTTTTCCTGCATAAATTAGTCCAGCTTTCCGGTGCTCCGGTGGGCTGGAAAAGGTGGATACAGTCCTAGGAAAGATACTCCTAGGACTGTATCCACCTTTTCCAGCCCACGGGAGCACCTGAAAGCTGAACTAATTTATGCAGAAAAAAATCAGCAACCGCCGAGCCGAGAAGTTCGTGACAAATCGAATTTACTGTAAGTTCGCTCATCTCTAATCCTCATCATATGTGAGCCCATAGCATGTCACAGAGCCTCAGTGCACAGAGCACTCCTGTCCTTTAAATGGGTTGAGTGACGGCGCTCCCTTCAGCAGAACCCATCAGCAGTGTAAACCTAACCCAACAGGTTTAGTTTAGCAGAATTTTTAATGTATGTATTGAAGTATGATTTCTAGGATACATAAAAAAATAATTCCCATTTAAAAAACATTTTAGACAATTTCTGAATCCTTAATTTTTCTTTTAATGATCTTTTAAAACAGAAGAATGGAGCAGAGCAATTCTCTACGATAAAACTGCCGATCAAGGTCAAGATCATTCCCACTCCACCGCGTAGTAAGAGGGTTCTTTGGGATCAGTATCACAACCTCCGTTACCCACCAGGCTACTTCCCGAGAGACAACCTAAGGATGAAGAATGACCCCTTAGACTGGTGAGTTCACATTTCTTCTCTGTGGTTTTATGTTTAAAGTTCCACTAACTTTGCCAGATGAAAAGTCGCACATTGCCATCTTCTTATTCAGTGCTGGCTACATATCAAAGCCATCTCCTGGGTCAAAGGAGTCTTTTTATATATTTCTCACAGATTTGACTGAAGTTTAGGATACAATGTAAAGTTTTTAACAAAAACACAAAATTGTGCATGCCTTGGGATAGTAAGGACGTGTCAACATCAGATTTCTTCTGCAGAAATGCTCTAGTTAGTCTATGCTGCCAGACTGCTATCTTGGCTTTAGTTTTATGAAAAAACTGTGTTTGGTTTTTATTTATGTATTTTTTTTTTTATGATTTTTCAGGTATTGAACGTTCTCTTTTAGAAAATACTTTTACTGATTTTTATAGATAAAACACTGCCTTTCCGTCCCATATTAGACCAAAAATGTTATGTCTTTGTCTAATGTCTTATAGGAATGGCGACCATGTTCACACAAACTTTCGAGACATGTACCAACACTTAAGAAGTATGGGCTACTTTGTAGAAGTCTTGGGTTCACCCTTCACATGCTTTGATGCCAGCCAGTATGGTAAGGGATAACTATTTCACGAGTATCACTGATTTTTTTGTTCAACAAGTAAAAGCTGTCAAATAGTTTTCTCTATAATGAATTAATAATTATTTGTCCTATAGGAACTCTGCTAATGGTTGATAGCGAAGAAGAATTTTTTCCTGAGGAAATATCTAAACTCCGCCGGGATGTGGCTAATGGGCTTTCATTGGTTGTCTTTAGTGACTGGTACAACACTTCTGTTATGAGGAAAGTCAAGTTCTATGATGAAAACACCAGGTACAGGCTTTTAAAATTTATATAAACACATGTGATCAAAGGAACAGTAGACCTCTACACACCCAGCAACTCTGGTCACAGTCGCACAGTAATTCCCATTTAAAACTGTCAGGTCTGACATCACACCCCTAAGGGTAGGGTCACAGGTAACAGATCCACAGCATATTTTATGCTGTGGATCCGCCAGTGATCCGACACTATAGTGTGCCTCCAGCTGTTCCCAACCCTGTGTGCTGCTCCAGCAGCACACGGGAGTTGCAAACAGCTGGAGGCAGATCCCCAGCATAAAATATGTTGCGGATCCGTTACCTGTGACCCCACCCTAAAACTGATTTTTAGAACAGCAAATTCGTAAGTTTATCAATAACAATATAAGCTATGTAAGAAAGTGTTACTGGTGATGACTGGTGTATCGGGAGGTGTTCAGCTTGACTGTGTAAAATAGTTCCAGTTATGTCCAACACCTGTGTACTCTAATAGAGGGGCTAGACTACACGCTATTTCTCAATTGTGGGTTTTCTCAAATATGTAAGATTGTCAAAGGTCCATATGATTTGCCTAATATATCCAGGACTTTATAACAAGAGAACATCATCCTTTACATTGATATGAAAAAAGCATATTGTAGAAGGGGATTCTTTAATGTCCGCTACTTGAGTTTTTGTTAGCTTATCGCTCTATTAGTAGTCATGGTTAAATTATTAAAAAGGCTAAATGTAGTTCTGCGACACCTGGAGGCACCTGGTTGGGTAACGCTGGGTTAAAGGTTTCACTCAGTTTGCTTGTTCCTTTTTAAGCATGTACATTGCAGCTTTGAGCTGGTTTTACTTTAAAGTCTTTTCATCTAGGCAATGGTGGATGCCAGATACTGGAGGTGCTAATATACCAGCTATAAATGACCTGCTGTCAGTGTGGAACATGGCTTTCAGTGATGGCATATATGAAGGCGATTTTTCCATGGCTAATCATGACAGTGAGTACTTGTAACTGATGATATACATACGCTTTCTATTATTTCCAGAATAAGCCTATGGTTTTTTTCCGTCTCATTACAGTGTACTATGCTTCTGGCTGCAGCATTGCCAAGTTTCCAGAAGATGGTGCTGTTCTATCACAAACCTTAAAGGACCAAGGTACAACATTCTGTGATGTAGCGTCTTTACCTTCTGATTTTATTCTTCTTAGTTTTTTCAGTCTCTCTATTATTCTTTATACTTCACACTTTTATCTTTATACTTCTCAACTGCAGTAAACTTAATTTCTTCTAAACTTATTAGGCATTTACTTGTAAATATGGGGGGGGGGGGGGGGGGGGGGATATCCATAACTGATGTAACTGATGAAAATCCATAACAGAAATTGACATCCTGCAGACTTTAAAAATCCACACCACAGGTCTGGGTCTATATAGAAAAAGCTTACATAAGTGAAATGTGGCAACTTGGTGGATTTCCACCATATGTGAATTTACTGTAAATCTTGTAGGAATATTTTCCAATTGAATTCAGTGGGAAGACAGCCCATTTATACAGTTCAACGTCAGCCAGAAAAAAATTATATGTAGGGCAAAATGTAATAAAATATGGAATTGCTCAATTTTGTAGGGCAATCATTTTTTCAAGGTTAAAAATATGGTAAATCTGACATGCTATCTTTATTCTTTGGGGCAGTACGATTCCAGTGACACCAAACTTAAATAACTTTTGTTTTGTTTTATGGTTAAAAAAAAACTTGTAAACTTGAAATTGAAATGAAAACTTTGTTCATTACCAGGTTCCACCTTCGGAGCTGAGTTAGGTTTTTTTTTTTTTTTTGGCATTAGGATTTTTTTGCGTTTACGCCGATCAAAAGCATAATAGTTTAATAGTTTGGACAACTATGCACGCGGCGATTCCATTGCATTACATTGATCCATGAAATCTGTGCTCAATTTCTAAGGGCTGCCATAGGCAGCCGTAAGCATTCACAGATACAGGGAAGACGCAGAGGACCAGGTAAGTCCTCGGGCTTCTGTAGCAACCCAATGTAATTGCGGGGGGCTATGGGACCACTAGATACCAGGGAATATCGACATTTAATGCTTAAATGCCATGATCTGTATAGATAACGGTATTTACATGACGGACATCGGAGCAATCTTCGATGTCCTTCATTACTGGCAGATGTAAGCATCTTCGGTTATGATACGGACTCATGTCCTGTCTGCTCACCGACCCATGACGTACATGTATGTAATGGGCCGGGAAGGGGTTAACCCCTTAAGGACGCAGCCCTTTTTCAGCTTAAGGACTGAGCCCTTTTTCGCAATTTTGACCACTGTCACTTTACGCATTAATAACTCTAAAACGCTTTTACCGAATATTCTGATTCTGAGAGAGTTTTTTCGTGACCTATTCTACTTTATTTTGGTGGTAAATTTTTGGCGTTACTTGCATCCTTTTTTGGTAAAAATCCCAAAACTTCATGAACATTTTTAAAATGTTGCATTTTTCTAACTTTGAAGCGCTCTACTTGTAAGGAAAATGGATATTCCAAATAAATTTTATTTTTCTTCACAAGTACAATATGTCTACTTTATGTTGGTATCATAAAATGGACATTTCTCTATCGGCTCCATTGGGGGACACAGACCATGGGTGTATGCTGCCGTCACTAAGAGGCTTGTCACTATGGCAACAAGAAAAGTCGGCTCCTCCCAGCAGGGTATACCCGCCCACAGGCACCTGAGGAAATCAGTTTTTGCTTAGTGTCTAAGGAGGTAGACATGGTCTGGAGTTCTCCCCAGACCAGGTCTCATGTTTTTTGTTTAAGTTAGGGACGTTTAGATTTTTATCTCCCTTTTCTTTCCTGTTTTCAGCTGGGGACTCAGGAACTGCGGCTCACTGTTTCCCCATTGCGATTGAGGGGGCACAGACATCGCGTTTATGTACTGTCAACCCCCTCTCACCAATGGTCAGCGCCTGGGGTTGTACCTCATGGGTCCGGGTCCCCCTACCTCCCTGCTCGCCTCGCTCGTACATGGTAGCCCGGCATGATACAGGTGACAAAAAGCTGACTGGAGACTTTATAGGAAGGGCTTCATGAGGTAAGTTCTTCTGCCTGAGGTGAGTATTCTTCCCCTTTTTCTTCCAGGTAGGGACTTTCAGCCTCTGGAGACCCCCTATTTTTGGCCCACTCTAGGTAGTCTGGATATGGGGCCTGGCTTGAGGGACCTTGTTCCCTCCTCCTATGGGGTCCCTTTATTCTTGGGGTGGGGGACAAATGTCTCCCGTTTTTATAGCAGTTGTGTGGAACAGACTGTAAAGCTGTGAGGGAGAGCTGTTTCACTTTCATGGCAGCGCGGCTTAGACTTTCACTTTCTGCGGGCGCTCGGCTCAGCTGGCTCATATCGCTCTTATGTCTCTGTCGGCAGCGTGAGGCTGCTGGCGGGGAGCTCATCTGCTACCCTCCCCCTGTCATCGCTCGGGGCTGGGAGCGGGCGCCATTATAGGCCGCATATCGCGTCCGCCATATGTCCCTGTCGGCAGCGTACGGCTGCTGGCGGGGAGCTCGCCCGCTCCCTCCCCCTGTCATGCGCATATGCACTCGGGGCTGGGAGCAGGCGCCATTATCTATCAGCCGAACATGTACTTCGGCCGCGAGCGAGGTCGGACCTTGGCTCCGTCCACCCGCAGTCGTCTGTGTTTTCTTCTAAGAGCGCGGAGTTTCTTTTATTATGAGCCCTGCTTCTGTGCTGCAGAGCTCTCCAGTTTTACTCATAGCACAGTCATAAAGTTGCAGGCTCAAGTCCTGCTTAAGTCACCTTAACAAGCGAGGACGCCATTATAGCATTTTATTTCTCTGCTCGCGAGCCCTTGTCGGACTTTAGCCACACCAACTCACGGCTGCGGGAATCCTTCTATGAAGTAGGCCAATCAGTGCTAAGCACGCGCAGAGGTGTTTTTGATGGCCAATGGACCGGTCCTCTCTTCTCATTAGCTATGCAGAACGGTCCCTCCTTCTAGACAGATAGCAGGGGCCCTGGTCACCTATTGTTCTTGCAGGGGCCGCAATTCATACAATCCTTGGTTCTTGTTCCACCAGCACCACTGCTTCCCCTGCTATATCTACCCCTCGCCCAGTCTATATCCGACTTGGCTTAGGTCTCCGCCTGGGAGAGGTCCACCCTCCAAAGGGACCCGCTTCCCTTCTCTCTATATCACCGCTCTCGCAAGCGTTATAGGAGTGTATTCTCTGACTCATCCCCTGCGCTCCACTCATAGGACTCACCCGCTGCTCCACTTGCACAAGCGTCGCCCCTTCAGAGGACGCTTCTGTGGTCGCCGCTCTGGCTCTCAAGAGCCGGTCGGTGTCCCTCTCCTCCAGGGCTTCCTCCACTTGTTCCCACTCACCTGGAGAACTTGTGGATGAGGTTTCTGATTCGGCATCTGACTCAGAGGACCGCATGGATATGCCTGATGTGGTGTACTCATTGGTTTCGGCCATAAGAGACACCTTCTTTCTTAAGGACCCAGGAACTTCGGACATAGCTCCAAAAGTATCCTTTCATTGTGCCTGACCTCTTCCAGGGCTGCCTCACCTCGTTCCCATTCACCTGGAGAACTTGTGGATGAGGTTTCTGATTTGGCCTCTGACTCAGAGGACCGCACGGATATTCCTGATGTGGTGAACTCATTGGTTTCGGCCATAAGAGACACCTTCCATCTAAAGGACCCAGGAACTTCGGACATGGCTCCAGAAGTCTCCTTTCTTCGTGCCCGACCGGCACCCAAGAGTTTCAGCTCTCGCGCTGATTTTTACCCCCTGCTGGTATCCGCCTGGTGGCACCCTGACAAGAAGTTTCAGGACACAAAGAAGGTTCAAGCGCGGTATCCCTTCGCCAAGGATCTCATTGCTTGGTGGACCTCCTCTCCAACTGTGGATCCACTGGTCTCCTGTCTCTCTAAGGCGACTACCCGGCCGTTGGCTGATGCGGCTGCCTTCAAAGATCCAGCTGACATGAAGGTGGAGACTTTGGCAAACTTTGCCTTTGAAACAGCAGGTTCTTCCTGTTTTTGCTTCTGCATGGGTGTCAAAAGCCCTTTCAGTATGGTCTCCCAACTCCGCCAGGGTAGTTTTCAAGATCCCTCTGGAGGATTTATTTAATCTAGCTCTCCAATGCTCCTCAGCTGGAGATTTTCTGTGTTCTGCTTCCATGCGCAGCCACTGTGCTGCCTTTGCCACAAGCTACCTCATAGCCACCATGTGGCTTAAAGCATGGAATTCCGACACCGCCTTCAGGAAGTGAGGCGACGGGCGGAAAGGAGTTCTTTATTACCTCTGGATAAGGTTCACATAACCGCTTTCCGTCGGAAGTCCTCCGCCTTCCAGTTCTGCAGACCTTTGGTATCAACAAAGGGACCAGCCAGGCGCCTTCACGGGAAGAGGGTTCCCTCCTTCCGGACCCGACCCTCCCGGAGGTCGGCTATCCATTCCAGCCGTTTTGCGGCCCCATCAGGCACCCATAGGCCTTCCTCGGCCTGAAGGGTCGCCCCCCACCCGGCGACCTTTCTCGGGTGGTTGGTTGCCTCCTACTCTTCCGGGATGCCTGAACCAGCTCCTTTTTATCCAGGGAGTAATTGTCCCGGTTCCTTCTGGGGAACATTTTTGAGGTTTATTCAAACCTCTTTGTGGTCCCCAAGAAAGGCGTTTTTGTACGCCCAATCTTGGTTCTCGAGTATCTCGGCCAGCATTTTCTGCTTTCCCATCCCAAATTGAGTCTCTCCGTTTGGTGCTGGCGTCCGGGGTTCAAGGGGAGTTTTCTTTCCTTGGCGGACATCAAGGATGCCTGCCTCCATATTTCATTGTTTCCCGGTCATCAGCGGTACCTCCGCTTTGCAGTTCCGGACGGTCCTTTTCTATTGTGGCTCTTCATTTCAGTCTGGCCACCTCTCCGCAGACCCTTACCAAAGTCCTGGCGCCTGTGATGGCCCTTTTACGGACAACAGTGGTTTCCGTGATTCCTTACTTGGACGACCTACTGATCAGAGCTCCAGCCAGGGCCCAGATCCTTGAGAGTCTTAGTCTCAACCTCCAGACCTTGTCACTTGTCCCGATTAACCATCCCAACTGCTCTTCTGGGCTCCAGTTCGATGCGGCCTCTGCCCACTTTCGACTCCGCCGAACAATTGGCTGACTCTCTTATCAAGAGTCCGATGTCTTCGGCACCCTGCTTCAGTTTCCATTCGCTTTTGCATGGATGTCCTGGGTTTGTTAGTGGTGGCCGTGGAGGCCGTGCCATTTGCCCAGCTTAATCACCGACCTCTTCAACTGGTGATTTTCTTCTGGTGAGACAGGTCTCCATTGTCTCTCGACCGCAAGATCGTTCTCTCTCGACAGTCTTGTCGGCCCCTTCTATGGTGACTTCGTTTCCCCCCCTGCTTTTTCAGGGGCGCTCCTTCCTGCCCCTCCCTGCCAATCTGTCGGGCTGGGGAGATGTTTTCAGGGACCGGCCGGTCTGGGGCCTTGGTCCCCCGAGTAGCCCTTTTCCCCTTCAACATGTTTGGGCCTAGGGCAATTTTTTCCTTGCTTGCTTCTTGGGAAATTCCCTTCTGGGCGGAACTCAGAGTTCCAGCCATATCTGCTATCTTCATTCTGGCCGTCCCTGGGATGTGGTCTTCTCAGCTGGTCCTCAGTCGTCCAAGGCGAGTGGTCCCCACATCGGGGGTGTTTGCAGTGATCTGCAACCCCTGGGGCGCTCCTGGCGTGGACCTCTGCTTGTCCCGCCACAACTGAAGCGTTCCTCTCTCATGGTCGGGCTTTGTCCTGCCTTATCTGTTTAGTGGTCGGGTTTTGCCCTACCTTATCTGTTTCCTCCCCTTCCTCTCTTTCCGGGGTCCTGAGGAAATTAACAGTAGGGTGTTCCCGCCATTCTTGTGTCCCAGCCTGGCCTCAGCGGGCGTGGTATGTCGTCGTGGTCAGGTTCCTGAATGACTTAATGCTGCGCCTTCCCTATTTACAGTCTCCGGCTTTGACTGCGTGGCGGTTGAGGCTGCGGTTTTAAGGACCTGCGGTTTCTCTTCCCAAGTGGTTCGCACCATGCTCACAAGCCTGCCTCTGCAAGATTTACCACCATGCCTGGCGGTCTTCTTTTCGTTGGTGTGAAACTCAGCCTTTTTTTTCTGGTCGTGGTTTTACTTTCCCGACCCCTTTCCCTTTCCAGTCGGGGCTGTCCCAAGGGTTGGCTTTCAGCTCCCTTAAGGGTAAAAGGTTCGTCCCTTTCCATTCTTTTTTCAACGTCCTCTGTCGTGCAATTATGTCCGAACCTGGTTCGGGGAGTGGCATAACCTGCCCCTCCTTCTCAGTCCCCTTCTTTCCCTTGGGACTTACTCTTGGTCTTAGCTGCCCTGCAAGGTGCCCCCTTTTGTACTTCTCAGGGACATTTCTCTTCGCCTCCTTCCCCGGAAGGTGGCGTTCCTTATTGCTCTTACCTCTGTTTGGAGGATGTCAGAGCTGATAGCTCTCTCCTGCCATTCTCCCTTTCTGGTTGTATACCAGGACAAGTTTTTTTCCGTCCAGGTCTGTCCTTCTTACCTGAGATGGTTTTGACTTTTTCATCTCAATGAGAAGACCGTCCTACCGTCCTTTTTGTCCGGCCCTTTCTCATCACTGGTAAAGTTTGTTCCACAACCTGGTTGTGGTGAGGGCTGTTCGGACTTATCTCTGTCTCTCTTTCCTTACGGCAGTGTGACTCCCTTTTTTTGTTTTTCCAGAAGGTCATCGTACAGAACAACCTGCTCTACGGCCACCATTTTTCGATGGATCCGGTCTGCTATTTCGGGGTTTACCGCTGCAAATGGAAGATCCCAGATGCTACTCTGGGCCATAAGACATTGCAGGCGGCGTGGTCCAGCTGTCCACCCGAGTGATTTCCTTACCCACCCAAGGGACGGCTTTGGTACGTCCCATGGTCTGTGTCCCCAAATGGAGCCGATAGAGAAAAGGAGATTTTTTATGCTTACCGTAAAATCTCTTTCTCTAAGGATCCATAGGGGGACACAGCTCCCACCCTTTTTCTGGTGTTCCTATTTCAGTTATCTGTCCGAAGGTGTGTTCAGTTGCCTTTTCTTCTGATTGCTCGGACAGTTTGTGGTTTTTTCTTGACCTGTCGGTCTTCTCCTATTGCTCTGGGACTAAAACTGATTACCTCAGGTGTGCCTGTGGGCGGGTATACCCTGCTGGGAGGAGCCGACTTTTCTTGTTGCTCTAGTGTCAAGCCTCCTAGTGATAGCAGCATGCACCCATGGTCTGTGTTCCCCAATGGATCCTTCGAGAAAGATTTTACGGTCAGCATAAAAAATCTCCTTATTTTTACTTTTTGAAAAAATTTGAGGGCTTCAAAGTAGAGCAGCAATTTTCAAAAATGTCATGAAAATTGCTAAATTTGAAGGGACAGATGTTACAGAACTACAACTCCCAGCATGCCTGGGCAGTCTAGGCATGCTGAGAGTTGTAGTTTGGCAACATCTGGAGGGCTACCATGGCTTTCCATTGCAACCCCCGTCCTGCGCTGCCATTTGTCAGAACTCATTTCTGACTAATGGCAGGGGATAGGAGGAGATCGCAGCACTGCAACCTCGCTCCTATCCTGCAGGATGATCGGGGGTGTCACTGACAACTCCGATCATCCCTATTTTCCGGGTGATCGGGTCACCAGAGACCCGATCAGCTCGGAATAGCAGAAAATTGCATGTCTGAATTGACATGCGATTTTCTGCGATCGCCAACATGGGGGGGAGCGATGTGCCGGGATGATGCCTGCTAGCGGTGGGGACCGGAATTCCCACGGGCGTATGCATACGCCCTTAAGGACTCGGGATGCAGGGCGTATGCATACGCCCCACGTCCTGAACAGGTTAAATTAGCAGTCTTCTTTTTTTTCTTTTTTTTTTTTTCTCTTTTGCATAATTTTTGCTTTTCACAAAAACATTATTTTTCCTTAAAAAAATAAAAATAAATGTCTTCATCTGCTCTAATTTTTATTCCTGTCTATACAGGGCTTGAAGTGTTAAAGCAAGAAACCTCTATGGTTGAAAATGTTCCTCTGCTAGGACTCTACCAGACACACACTGAAGGAGGGGGAAGGATTGTGCTTTATGGAGACTCTAACTGCTTGGACGACAGTCACCGCCAGAAAGGTAATACTGGAAAAAAAAAAATAATAATAATAAAAAAAAATTACAGCATTGCATACTGTTCACAATGCAGCATTAAAAAACGTTCCTCTTTAAAATCTGCAGATTGCTTCTGGCTCCTCGATTCTTTACTCCAGTACACTTCTTATGGAGTGTTACCAGCGAGTCTCAGTCACTCTGAAAACAGACAGAAGCCTCCAACTGGTGAAGGGTTCCCGCTGCCCGAGAGAATGGAAGGTAAATATTTCATATTGAGGTTGTAGAGAATATTTCTTCAAATAGAAGTTAACTTCAACAATCTAAAATGATGATCCTTTTTTTTTAAATGGAAGGACATCACCTTTTAACCCCTTAAGGAAGGACCCATTTTTTTACCCTAATGACCATGCTCTCTTAAAAAATAACAAATAAATTGTCATGTCTCTTTAAATGGTAATAACTTTAGAACGCTTTTTCTGAGCAGAGCGATTCTGAGATTTTTTTCGTGACCTATTGTACTTTTTATAAATGGTAAAAAAATTTTGACACATGCAGCACTTTTTGTGAAAAACTCCAAAATATTGTGAAAAACTAAAATTTCTGGCATTTTTAAATTATTATTTTTTTAATTGTGTACACTGTGAGGTAAAAGTGATGTTATATTTATTCTGTGGGTCAGTACGATTATGGCGATACCCATTTTATATAGCTATGTTTTTTCCTTTTCTGAGCAAAATTATTTTTCTGCCATTTATTTTCCAACAGCTATAACTTTTTTTTATTTTTCGTCCGACGCCATTGAGTAAGGGCTTATTTTTTGCGGGATGAGCTTTACTTTTTATTGGTATCATTTTTGCGATACGTGCTACCTTTTTTTTTTATCCCGCTATTTGTACCAAAATTGGCGAATCTTGTGTTTTTTGATTTTTTACGGCGTTCACCGTGTGGGATAATTTACATTATAGTTTTATAGTACACATCATTATGGATGTGGCAATACCTATTATGTATATGATTTAGTGTTTTTGATCTTTTTTGGTGATAATACACTGCTTTTTATTGGGAAAGGGGCTTTTTTATTTTTAACACTTCATACTTTTATTGAAGAGCTTTTTATTAAACTTTTTACACTTTTTACAGGTTATACTATGCTGCAATACATTTGTACTGCAGCACAGTATGACCCGATCAGCTGCACACAGTACAGCCTGTGTGATCCAGCCTATAACAGGCAGACAGGAGGTCATGATCTGATCTCCTGCTGCCATAACAACCAACGGCGACCCACGATCGTAACGCAGCGCCGCCATGGGTGAACAGGGGGAGCGCGCTCCCCCTGTCAACACCATAGATGCCATGATGAGGATTGATCACAGCATCTATGGGGTTCATGCTGCCGGGACTGGCGTGATTGCAGTTGCGGTGGGATTCTGGCTGTGATTGACAGCCGGGTCATGCCACCGATCTCCTGCGCTGCCCGCGGCAGTGCCGGAGATCGCTTGGTTGTATGCATATGTCCCAGCGCACGAACGTGTCAGGTGCTGGGAAGTATGCAAAAGTCCTATAACGGGAAGGGATTGACGACCTAAATAAACCTTTTGCATTAGCCATAAGTCTTATTTCTAGATCAACTAGGGCTTGTTTTTTTGTGGGACCATTTGTACCATATGTAATTAAATATTGCCATAAAAATAATTTGCTTTCAGTCTATAGAGCTGTGTTAGGGCTAATTTTTTTGCACTGTGACCCCTATAGTTTAAAATGAAAGGTGTCATTACAATGTATAACTGCTGCACAAAAAACAGGCTTATGATTATCTGGATTGAAAAACAAGTTAAGGCTCTTAAAATGTGAGAAGGAAAAATGAAAACGCCGAAATGAAAATTGCTTAAATGGGCTGTTTCCTTATGGAGTATAAGGGCTAACCTCCTGACAATGTCTTCTTTTTACATGCAGATAACCCAGTGAGACATTTTATCATTTACTTACTTAGTATGGCACCGTTTTAGTGTTCAAAGTGCAGTGTGCACATCCACAGAATGAGCTGAGCGCTGGTGGACACACACACACACACACACACACACACACACACACACACACACACACACTCTTAATCACTCTCTATAGAGTCAGGTCTCTGAGGAAGTGATGGGAACTTTACACATGCCCATTATCTTGTATTTGTTTTATTTTGTTATATTTTCAATGGTTTCTAGAAGAGTGCATACTGTGGTTGTCATACTGGGTTTGTTTTCACTATTCTGGGTCACATGTTTCCCATTTGCAGAGAAAGTATGAGGGATGTTATTGTCAGCTGTCAGAGGGGAAGGAGAAATTCTCTCCAGAGCTACCCTCAGCAACACAGAGGGACATAATGGACTAACCTGTTAGTACAGGCTGGTAGTGCAGGTGACACAATGAAAAGGATACATTCGCTATCTGTGGCCCCATTTTCCCATTTATCTTCCTTATATGGACGGCAGGTTTGATGCATGGCAGTGCTCCATGAGCACGCTGCCGTCACCCGTGCACCAAGCCTGCCACCCGAATAAGGAAGGTAACAGATGAATGGGGACAGGTAAGTATCCTTTTTATCAGTGTCACCTGCGCTACCAACTTGTACCCACAGGTTAGTGTGGGTGACACTAATCACAGCTTTCCTTTAAAACCGCTATTAACAGCATTTCTAGTAATTTTTTGGGGTAACTTCTTTATAGATGATGATTTTATTTTGAATACAATTTTGTAGTTAAATATGTTGAAAATTAAATTTTCATGCTGATCCTGAACTACTGTGTTAACTAGAATTTTAACCAGATTTCTGTCTGCTCTTCAAAGTGGATAAACAGGTAAACCCCACTTCTGAACACTGAGCTGAACTTGATTTCTATCAGACTGTGACTTTTCATATACAAAGACTGCACTTTCCAAAATACAAAGTGCAAGAATTTTTTTTTAAAAAATTTTAAATTTTTTTTTTTTATTCTTTTTTGCATTTGTTCAACTGGGAATGCTGGGGGATTTCAGCTCTTAAGCCTGCAGAGAACAAAATGTAAGATATTTATTACATTTCAATACATTTTAAAACCTCCTTTGCTCTCTTTCCAGGAAACCATCTCCATCGCTATTCTAAAGTACTAGAAGCTCATTTGGGGGATCCCAAACCTCGACCATTGCCAGCTTGTCCTCATTTATCCTGGGCCAAACCACTGCCCCTCAATGAAACTGCTCCTAGGTGTGTAGTCCATGTTCACATTTGTTTGTGAGTTACTACAGCAAGATTTTCTTCTTCTAACCAGCAACATATAACATCATCTAAATTGTAATTGTACTAGTGTGGTATGTTAATTTTTGCTTGTCTGTAAGTAAGAGGATGGTTAAGAATGGCCTTATGGCTGTGTTAACCAACCAGGGTGCCTCCAGCTGTTGCAAAACTAAAACTCCCAGCATGCCCAGACAGCCTCTGCCTGTCAGGGCATGCTGGGAGTTTTAGTTTTGCAACAGCTGGAGGCACCCTGGTTGGTTAACACTGCTTTTAAAGGGGTACTCTGATGCTCAGCGTTTGGAACAAACTGTTCTGAATGCTGGAGCCAACGCTGGGAGCTTGTGACAGCATTAGCCCCGCCCCCTCAATGCAAGTCAATGGGAGGGGGCGTGTCAACTGTTATGCCCCTCCCATAGAGTTGCATTGAGGGGTGGTGCTATGACATCACAAGCTCCCGATGCCAAACGCTGAGCAGCGGAATACCCCATTAAGAGAATCAAGTACATACTGTAGGTTGTATGTTCATAGTGGCTGTGCTCTTTACTCCGGACTTGCCAAAAAGACTGAAATATGACTTGGGCTCTGTGGGGGACATTTACTAATCTAGTCTATTCTGGGTATGCTTATAGACCAGCGTATGTGGTAGTCTCCTGTCTATTGTGCTCCTAATTTATCAAAGGTCTCACAGCCCTTGATAAATTCTGTGCTCAGACTTCAGGGTCTACAGCTTAAACTGTATTTAGACCTGCTCCAACATGGTCTGACATTTCAGCGTATTTTGGGCAGATGCGACGTGTCGCACAAAAGTCGCACTTGATAAATTCAGCACCAATGCATTTTCCAATGCATTTCCATCTAAAATAGACTTGCATGCATCATGTTCTAAAAATCCTCTACAGCAAAAGTCGCAGAAAAGTCGCACATATTTAGACTGCGACTTTCTGTGCGACAAATTTAGACATGAAAAATCAGTCTAAATCCTCTGATAAATCTCCCCCTGGGTATTTAGCGTTATAGGGTCTAAATTTACTAGTACTTGAGACATCCAGGTATATTATACTGTGTGGATTTATAAAGTTTCATATTTTCCCCCAGTAACCTGTGGAAACATCAGAAACTGCTATCAATAGATCTGGATAAAGTGGTTTTACCCAACATTCGTCAAAATCGACCACAAGTAAGACCCTTGTCGCCTGGTGAAAGTGGAGCATGGGATATACCTGGAGGTTAGTGTACATTCCAAGTATAGATAATAAAGGAGTACTAAACATGAAATTCATGTAGTTGTTGTTTTTTTTTTTTTTTGGCATATTTGCCCCATTACATAAAAGGGGCATCAGTTGAAGGTGCTATTAAATTGCCATTCTTGAGTGCACATGAACTTAGCACTAAAGCTGCTGCATTGGGTAAAAAGCTTAATCGCTCTATAATGAGAAGTACAGCCAAGTGTAACCTGTAGAAATCTTGTCCTGCACAGCTGTTTCTGCATTGTATCAGTCTACACAGGCAAAGATTTTAAAATTGTTAGCAGTTAACCCCTAAATGACATCGGGTGTAAATGTACCTCCTGGTACTTAAATGGGCTCTGTCAGATACAAAAACTTTTGATTTGTTGTAAAACGAATAGGTTTTGCAATTGCTTTCATTAGAAAGTTTTCAGTATTTCATACTGAAAAAGCCAGTGAAACAACTGCCCCCCCCCCCCCCCGGCTGCTTGTACACCTACTAGTCCTGCTGTGTCCATGCATCATCACCTATGACATGGACACACTTCCTTGATTGACAGCTGTGAGTGCAGGGCTCACAGCTGGAGGAAAAATCCTCCCACTGTCAGCTTGTGTCCCGCTACTGTCAGTGAGGACAAGCTGGGAGTTGTAGTTTTGCAAATGCTAGTGGAGATGTGATCACAGCATAGTGAGGAAGGGGGCGGAGACCTGCACAGTGAGGCCACGCCCCCCCCCCCCCCTTGAGAGGAATTCAGACTAGTGAGCTAAATTAAAAGTGTAATAAAATAAATAAATAAAGGTGCTAGAAACATAAAAATTAGATGTACATGGTCAGGATTGGACTGAGTGGTGTATATAAAAAAAAAAATATATACATTTTTTTTGTTGGATCTGAAGGTACCAGGACATTCATTTACGTCAAAAGGGGCATGCAGACGATCAAATGACCTTAGGAAATACTGCGCTCGCTTTGTAGACTGCAGGTCCCGGCTGCTGATGGCTCTTGAAACTCTCCAAAATTGCTAATTTTTATTTTTGGGTCACATCCTTGGAAAAAATTGACTAAAAGATTATTAGTCACGTAAACTGTACCAACTGTACAACAGAATACTGAAAAATAAGAAAATCATAGGGGTCAGAATAGGGCAATTTTAAACATGCTTATATTGCTAAAGGTGTTTTATTTAAATTTTTTTTAAATTAAAATTGTATTGACCCACTGAATAAAGAGTCATGTCATTTTTACCGTAAAGTGCAGATAATTTGGCGGGGTTTTGTTTTAAAATTTCCCTTCACAAAATTTTTTGGGTTTCACTGTACATTTCATGGTAGATTTAAAGGTGTCAAGTACAAAGGCGATGAGGAAAAAACTAAATCAAAAAATAATAAATTGTTTGCCCTTTAGGGGTTTAAAAGAAAAATACTGTTTTAGTATACAGTGATTTAAAGGTCATTGTGTAATGCTTTATTTTCTCTGAAGTCTTTTCAAGGTACCGTATTTTTCGCCGTATAAGACGCACTTTTTCTTCCCCAAAACTGGGGGGGAAAAGTTGGTGCGTCTTATACGGCGAATACACACCTATGGCGGCTGTCCCGGCGCTCATCAACGGCGGTGATGCCCTGTGTTAACCCTTCAGACGCGGCAATCAAAGCTGACCGCAGCGTCTGAAGCAAAAATAACACTAACCCGGCTGTTCGGGAGCGCCGCGGTGAAATCATGGCGTCCCAAACAGCTTACAGGACATCGGGAGGGACCTTACCTGCCTCCTCGGTGTCTGCTCTGTGTCGGGATCCCCTGCATGGCCGGTGCTCTCCTTTGACCTCATCACGTCGTCGCGCACTCCGTCCCGTCATCTAATAGGAGCTGCGTGCGTAGTGATGTGATGACGGCGACGGAGAGCGTGGATCCCGGGGAAGAAGACATCGGGAACACCACGGGGACGCGGCGACAGCGATGGAGTGACATCCAGGGCAGCGGTGACGGGTCCGGAGCGGCGGGGACACGTGAGTACTACCACCTATACCAGTGGTCTTCAACCTGCGGACCTCCAGATGTTGCAAAACTACAACTCTCAGCATGCCCGGACAGACAACGTCTGTCCGGGCATGCTGGGAGTTGTTGTATTGCAACATCTGGAGGTCTGCAGGTTGAAGACCACTGTTGGGTGCAGAATCTTTTTTTTTTTTCTAGATTTTGCACCTTTAAAATAGGGTGCGTCTTATATGCCGGTGCGTCCTATAGGGCGAAAAATACAGTAGTTATTCAGAAACAGCAGCAATCTTGTCCTCAGGTTGTGTCTCCGGCCGTCACGCCATAGACATGACGTCACGTCCCCAGTCCCGGAAACCCTGAGGTTTGCGAATCTAGAGATGCAGCTATGCATAGAATGCGGGTGCTGCAGTGAGATCGTGGGGGGTCTCTGCAGCGGGCCCCCCCGCGATCAGACATCTTATCCCCTATCCTTTGGATAGGGGATAAAATGTTTTTGCCCAGAATACCCCTTTAAATATGAAACGCCTCAAAATGCCATTTCTAGAAAGTTTTGCAAGGGAAGTATAAATCAATGGTTTTAATTTAACCTTGATACTTATTTGCTTTTTTTCCCCCCCTCCACAGGCATTATGCCCGGACGCTATAACCAGGATGTAGGCCAGACCATTCCTGTCTTTGCGTTCCTTGGTGCTATGGTGGTACTTGCTTTTTTTGTGGTACAGATCAACAAGGCCAAGAGCAAGCCAAAGAGACGGAAGCCTCGAGTCAAGCGACCTCCACTTATACAACAGTTTCACCAACCAAAGACTCCATCTGTCTGAGCTATGGCTGGTTTGCCATCTGTTCCAAAGACGGCTTTATGAGCTCTGAAACAAACTCTTACTATAGGTTCTCTGTCTGACCAAACTGGACATTGGTATGAATTGCTTCTTTTTATATATTTATTATGTAAAATAAATCCCCTTTTATGAAAGGGCTTCTCAGCACCAAAAAGGGACACTGGGGCAAATGCAATATCATGAGAAGACTTGTGCTCCACACAAACCAAATCCAGACACGTTGTTTTAAAGAAGGATGTTTACCCCAAATCAGTGACTTTTATTTTTATAAATGTTTTTTTTGTAATTGTGTTCATGATTCCATCTTTATTGGTGGGTTCTGTTTTGGATAAATAAACCGCTTGTAATAAAGCACAATGTACTGCCCCCTACTGGTCTAGCAGTAATGTAATCTCAGCAGATTGTTTTGCTGGTATAGGGGAAGACTTATCAAAACTGGAACAGTTGCCCATAGCAACACATTTTTAAAAGGCATTCTGGTTGCTAGGGGCAACTGCTCCTCTGCTCAGATTTTGATAAATCTCCCCCGTGGTATTTACACAGATCGTGTGGGATCCTTCTGGTTTTATACCAATGTATTGTGAGCCTAGTGTGTGACGTATTCACCACCACTAACCTTAACCTATTTTGTCACCATGGAAAGTACAGTCACTTACTTGTACAATGGCCCTGATTTACTAAGAGGGGAGTGTAGTTTTCTTTGTGGGTTTCGATTCCCGACGGGTATTTTTCCACGGTGTTTACTAATGCTGTCCGGGCATGCTGAAAGTTGTAGTTTTGCAACAGCTGGAGGCGCCCTGGTTGGGAAACGCTGAGCTTAGGCCTTGGGAACCACTTGTGAAACAAATAAAATTGTACTGCTATGTTTCTTGTCAGTATCTAAAGTTTAACACTATAGTTTCTGGCAGGAAGTATGGTACAGCGCCTAAAAACCTTTAAGAATGTTGTTACTTTGCCAGTTAAAGGAAGCTTCACATGCCTGGCAGTGGTGAGATCCAAATACCATAAAGTGCTGCCGCCCTTCTAATCTACTTTTCGGTAAATACTGTGTGAAAATGTAGCTTCTGCTGCTTTGTGTGTGGGAACCGCCCCTGCTGTACAGTAAAGTGAATACAATCCCTTTTTAGGCTGAGGTCAGTTAACACATGACCTGTCCTATTGGATGCTTCCCAGACTGGCAGATACTCCCTCGGCCTGGCACCCGCTTAATCACAAAAAAAAAAAACCTTTGCGTTTGGGAAATTTAACCCCTTAAGGACCAGGCCAATTTAATTTTAGAATTTTCGTTTTTTCCTCCTTGCCCTCTAAAAATCATAACTTTTTATATTTTCATCCACAAATGAGTATGAGGGCTTGTTTTTTGCGCGACCAGTTGTCCTTTGTAGTGACATCACTCATTTTACCATAAAATGTATGGCGCAACAAAAAAATACTCTTTGTGTGGGGAAATTAAAAAGAAAACCGCAATTTAGCAAATTTGGGAAGGTTTTGTTTTTGCGCCGTACATTTTACGGTAAAAATTACATGGTGTTTATTCTGTGGGTCAATACGATTAAAATGATGAAGGAAAAAGATCAGACCGGCCGGTCTGATCTTTTTCCTTCATCCTTCCAGATCACCTGTGTTTCAGCTTTGACCAGAGCGCCACCACCCTCATTCACATTTATCCACTTATACAGTGGTCCCTCAACATACGATGGTAATTCATTCCAAACGACCCATCGTTTGTCGAATCCATCGTATGTTGAGGGATCCGTGCAATGTAAAGTATAGGAAGCTGTACTCACCTGTCCCCGCCGCTCCGCACCAGGTCCTCACCGCTCCCGCTGCTGTTCCAGGGGCTCCCGATACTGTCCCGCTGCTCCGGTGTCTTCTTCGCGATCCTCCGGTGTCTTGCGCATCTTCTGCAGGGTCCGGGCCTCGCTTTCAGGTGACGTTATTATGCTGCTGCGCCGGCGCGGCGTGCGTAGTGACGTAATAACGACGCCGGAAAGCGAGGCCCGGACCCTGGAGAAGATGCGCAAGACACCGGAGAATCGCGAAGTGGACTCGGAGCAGCGGGAGTAGGTAAGCGAACCTGCCAGGGATGCTTAAACTGCTATCCGACAGCAGCTTAAGCATTTTGCGCTGTCGGATAGCAGTTAATGCGATGGCCCCGACATATAAAAGCATCGTATGTCGATGCTGACATCGACATGCGATGGCCTCTGAGAGGCCATCGTATGTCGATTTTATCATATGTCGGGGCCATCGTAGGTCGGGGGGTTACTGTACCACATCGAGTCCATCAGTGAGAGCAGTGCCGAGCCACTCGTGTTATCTTACGATTAAAATGATACCCATGATTACATACTCTTCTATTATTGGTGCGCTTTAAAAAACAAAACAAAAAAAAGCTAACTTTTTAACCAAATTAGTACATTTAAAAGCCCTCTATTTTGACGACCTATAACTTTTTTCATTTTTCCGTATAAGCAGTGGTATGAGGGCTAATTTTTTGCGCCGTGATCTGTACTTTTTATTAGTACTACACTTGTGTATATAAAACTTTAATTCTTTTTTTAATATATAAAATGTGCACAAAAAGCTATATTAGACTTTATTTTTTTAACCCCTTAACGACCACGGACGTAAATGTACGTCCTGGTTTGGCGGTACTTCGCGCACCAGGACGTAAATTTACATCCTGTGTATGACCGCGAGCATCGTAACGGTGCTCGCGTCATACACGGCAGGTTCCGGCTGCTAGCGATCGCGCGGATATCCGCCATTAACCCCTCAGATGCCTTGATCAATACAGATCATCCAGCATGACGGCCGGAGGTCCCCTCACCTGGCTCTGGCCGTCTCCCGGGGTCTTCTGCTCTGGTCTGAGATCGATAATACTGATCGGTGCTTTGTCCTATGCGTAGCACTGATTAGTATTAGCAATCAAATGATTGCTATAAATAGTCCCCTATGGGGACATAAAGTGTAAAAAAAATAAATAAAAAAAATTAAAAAGTTGAAATATGTAAAAGTAAAAAAAAAAAAGTGAAAAATCCCCGCCCCAATAAAAATTTAAATTGTCCGTTTTTCCCATATTACCCCCAAAAAGCGTAAAAAATTTTTTAATAAACCTATTTGGTATCACCGTGTGCGTAAATGTCCGAACTATCAAAATATGTTAATGATCCCGTACGGTGAATGGCATAAACGTAAAAAATAAAAGTCCAAAAATGCTTTTTTTTTTTTCACATTTTATAAAAAAAACAAAAACATTAATAAAATATTATCTAAAGGTTTTATATATGCAAATGTGGTATCGATAAAAAGTACAGATGACGGTGCAAAAAAACGAGCCCTCATACCGCCCTATATACTGAAAAATGAAAAAGTTATAGGTGGTCAAAACTGGGCGATTTTAGATTACTTTTTTAAGCGGTACAAAAATATAACAGTATGTAGCCATGGGTATCATTTTAATCGTATTGACCAACAGAATAAAGAACACATGTCATTTTTACCGTAAAGTGTACAGTGTGAAAACAAAACCCTTCAAAATTTTCAAAATTGTGGTTTTCATGAAAATTTCGTCCCTAAAAATTTTTTTTTTGGGTTCGACGTACATTTTATGGTAAAATGAGAGGTTTCATTACAAAGTACAATTGGTCACGCAAAAAACAAGCCCTTATATGGGTCTGTAGATGGAAAGATAAAAGAGTTATGGATTTTAGAATGCGGGGAGGAAAAAACGCAAAAATAAAATTGGACTGGTCCTTAAGGTGAAAATGGGCTTGGTCCTTAAGGGGTTAACGGTCATGCCGTTTACCGTACAGGATCATTAACATTATATTTTAATAGTTCGGACATTTACGCACGCGGCAATACCAAATATGTTTTTATTTTTTTTACACTTTTTGGCTTTTTACTTTTACACTTGGCTTTTTTTTTTTTAAACACTTTTTATGTCCCCATAGGGGGACTATTTATAGCAATAACTTGATTGCTAATACTGTTCAGTGCTATGCATAGGGCATAGCACTGATCAGTATTATCAGCTATCTTCTGCTCTGGTCTGCTGGAAGGCAGATCAAAGCAGAAGAAGCCAAGAAGTCGGTGGAGGCAGGTGAGGGGACCTCCGGTTGCCATGTTAGCTGATCTGATCCCCGCAGCTGTGCCCCGGACGATCATATCTGCATAAAATGTAGCCACACTGCCACAGATACAGTGATCTGTATTGATCATGACATCTGAGGGGTTAATGGCAGACATCCGCGATTGTGGATGTCGACCGGCAGGTCCCTGGTTGCTATCGGCAGCTGAGACCTGCCGCGCATGACCCGAGCATCGCACCGATGCTCGCGGTCATGTACAGGATGTAAATGTACGTCCTGGTGCACGAAGTACCGCCATATAAGAATGTAAATTTATGTCCTTTGTCGTTAAGGGGTTAATGTAGGTATCCAGTTATTATCAGAGAGGTGCCACAACTAATGGATTCATCCCCTAATTGTTTTAATTTTGTCATGTTTTTACCGGCCAGGTGTTGACTGTGTAGTGTTTTTTATATTGCTTTTAGTCTTTTACTCCTTTCTTAAAACCATTTCTACATAAACAGTATCTCACCTAAAGTAGTGAGTGCACAGCATGTAAACAGTGCTTAATGTTGTATCCCTCAACATCAGCACGTTGACATGAATGTCTTAATTAGAGATGAGCGAACTTACAGTAAATTCGATTCGTCACGAACTTCTTGGCTCGGCAGTTGATGACTTATCCTAGGACTGTATCCACCTTTTCCAGCCCACCGGAGCACCTGAAAGCTGAACTAATTTATGCAGGATAAGCCATCAACTGCCGAGCCGAGAAGTTCGTGACAAATTGAATTTACTGTAAGTTCGCTCATCTCTAGTCTTAACCTTGGCGAAAAGAGTTCGCCCCTAAGGGGAAATGTCCAAATTGGGCTCAATAAGCAATTTACCCTCCAAGGTGTCATCTGACTGGTTAGTGTTACAAGCTATCAGGTTTGAATAGAAAGCCTGTGTCTTAAATTTGCAGGAGCAGCACCACTGGGTACCCCGGCGATCAGACATCTTATCCCCTATCCTTTGGTTAAGGAATAAGATGTCTAGAGGCGGAGTACCCCTCTAACTGATTTCCCTTCGAAAGAAGACAAATGTAGCTCGAGTATAGTTCAAGCTTCTCTAATGTACTTTTCTTCACAGAAAACTTAATAGTTACAATGAGCTACAAAATTTTATCAGTTACTATACACACATGATAGCATTGTTAAAGCATACATATTGTTTAACAAAAATGTTTTAAAACCTGCAAGGTTAACCTCTCAGAGTGGTGACAAAGTAATTTTAGTTCTCAGCCTAGAGCTGGGCTGTTTCCCCGTAGTACACTGATAGTTACTGCCTCCCTTACTTCTCTAGCTAATCAAAGCATAACACATCATACTTCTTCCTGCTTTGCCATAATATTGTGCAGGTGAAAGTGCACTGAAAGAGCTTGCTTTTTGCTGTGGGATGATATACACAGTACACAACTAGGGATGGCATCTGGAAGGCGAAGAGGTTACTGATGCATTGGGTTTTTACAAGGTTTTATATATATTATAAAAAGAGATGGCCTGACTCACTGACTTCTCAACGCCCAGCCTAAACCCTTGGACCTAGAAAGCTGAATTTTTTCACAAGTGTTGTTTTTAAGACGTGGGCGAGGAATAAGAAAGGATTTTTCGAAATTCAACCCTTAAGGGGGTTAAAAAGGGGTTGAAAGTTTGTATGGAAGTCTGTCATTTTTTAAGCTAGAAGCATGAAGCTTTGTTTTTAGGCTAGCAATTAGAGATAAAGAAACACGTGTTTTAACGTTTTCTAAAATTCCACCCCTGAAGGGATAAAACGGGGGGTTCAAAGTTTGTATGAATTAACCCCTTGCTGCAGAACGCCGGGTATACCCGGCGCTGCTGCGCGGGAGGGTTATGAAGCGTGCTTAGGAGCTGAGCTTGCATCATACCCGCACGGTCCCATCCGGCATTAACTCTTTTAGACGTGGCAATCAAAGTTGAAAGAATTCGGGTTGTTTGGATGCCCGTAGACTTTACCCAGAGTGGCCTCATTACTATAGGATCGTAAAAAGTAGATCTATGTTACCACCAAATTTAACACGGGCAAAAGCTAGTGTGACATAAAGGAAACAGCAGGACAGCAATGAAAGAGTTACACTAAGCACTGAACATGCTCCATTGTGATGGGGGATGATTTATACAGTACACCACTATAGAGGGCATGTGGGGGGGGGGGGGGGTTGGGATTGAAACGCATTCCCACCTTTGCTCTACCATGACATAGTGCTGGAGAAGTACACTGGACTAAACAGACTGATACAGTGTTGAGCTGATTGTTTTCAAAGTATGGTACAAGATGGCGTGAGGAGGGATAAGGTTACTGATGAAATTGGTCTGCAATGTGAATAAAAACTGCAGGAGGATCACAGCAAAGGAAGGGTTACATTAAGTACTGAGCTGCTACTGTTGGTGCTGCTGTTGAGAAGCTGAAGGGGAGGGGGGAGAGAGAGAGGTTACACAGCAGCTATGTGGACATACAGCAGTGGATACACTGTTATTTTACAAGGGGCAAGTGCCCTGAGCTTTATGGGTGATCAAATATTCAAAGGAAGTTTTGATACACCTTTCAGGAATAGTGTAGATTAATCTCAGCAGGCAGACTTTCTCAGCTTGCAGATACACAACCAATGCTTTTTTTTTTTCCCTCGGTCGCTCTTCATTGGGGGACACCTTACAGATGGGTATATGCTCTTGCCACTAGGGGAAAGAAAAAGAGTCTTCTCCTCTCTGGCAGGATATACACTCCCACCTGCACTGAGGTAATCAGTTTTAGCTAATGTCAGTAGGAGGCAAGACACAGGTTTGGGAGCTCCCCAGACCTGGGCTGTTTTTATGCGGCTATGGGGCATAGTGATTGCATCGTTAACCCCTTCCCGCCAATGGCCAGTGCCTGGGGTTGCACCTAGGGTCCGGGTCCCCCAATCTTCCCTACTCGTCCTGCTGTCTCAGCCTGACGTGATGCAGGTGATTAAAAAGCTGGCTGAAGACATCTTGGGTGAGTATGTGGTGTCTGAGATAAGTAAACATACCTCCCCCTCCCCTTGTCGAACAAGCAGGGGTATTATGCCCCTTTTTCTGGGGCTGTTTTTGGGGGTTCGGACAGTGAGGGGTTAACACTCGCTATTTTGTTCATGCGGCCTTGGCTGCATTTACTGTGCTCAGCGTCTACGGTAGGGGGTTACCAGGGAGCTGCGCTACTTTTCCCGGCCGGGAGCTTTCAACTTTCACTTTCTTGCTTGTTCTGCCGGCTGGAGCAGTCACCACCTCACCCCTCCGCCGGGTCTGCAGTGTGGACCCGTCGGGGGTGCGCTCCAAGGTGCTCAGCCAGCGGGAGTTCAGGGGGACCATGGCGGCATGTAGTTCCACCCTTCTTATTCACCTGATTCTCCACGCGAGCCGGGAGGTCAGGCAGCTCCTTCTCTCCGGCTCACGCGCTGCTTGGGGCCATGTCCAGTGAGGTATACACTTCACACTACTGCGGCGTCTGGCCCTGCCCTCCCTCCCTGCTGCGGGGGACAGCCGCGCTACGTTACAGAAGTTCTTTTGATTCCGAGGCAGTAGCTATTGTCCCCTACCTCGGAGCTGTGCGGCGGTTTAGCAGGTGCTTCTATAGCACGCTGCTATGAGCCAGGGGATTCCTGTCTGCCTGCTTTAGAGTCTTATAGATTCTGCGTGCAACACTTTGCAGGGCGCCCGGTGCCCCATGCTCCCTTTTCCAGCCTCATTATCGTATAAGGTTATAAACACTAACACACCAAAAAAAAAAAAAATATTGTATTCCTTGGTCACTCAGACTATTTGGTGTGGTTTGTCACCTTCTTGTGGCTAATTCTTGTATTGCACTATTTTGATTTCTATTGCAGCCTAGGCAGGCCATATCTGTTCTTTGGGGGGACTGATTTGTTTCAGTCACCCTGGTAGGTGTCCTGTTATTCACAAACAACATGAGCCACTTAAAGTATCCCCCTCGCATCCGTAATCCTGCAATGTTGCTCACTGCTGTAAAGCATATGTAAACCGCTGTGCCGGCTTGTTGCCAGGGATTTCCTTTCCCTAGGGCAGTGATGGCGAACCTTTTTGAGCCCGAGTGCTCGAACCGTAATGCACGCCAACTTTTTTCCCCTCAAAGTGCCATCACAGCAATTAAATCAGAATACACATTAGCTTGGCAGTATAGTTCCCCCCACATTAGGTGCAGTATAGTTCCCCCACATTAGGTGCAGTACATAATTCCCCCCCTCCCCCCCCCCCCCACAAGGTTGGCAGTATAATCCCCCCCCCCCCCCCACAAGGTTGGTAGTATAATTCCCCCCCAAAAGGTTGGCAGTATAATTCCCCCCCCCCCACAAGGTTGGCAGTATAATTCCCCCCACAAGGTTGGCAGTATAATTCCCCCCACAAGGTTGGCAGTATAATTCCCCCCACAAGGTTGGCAGTATAATTCCCCCCACAAGGTTGGCAGTAAAGTTCCCCCCACATTAGGCAGGCAGTGTCCCCCAACAGACATACAGCCTCCAGCCATATACAGTGTATGGCTGGAGGCTGTATGTCTGTGTCGGAACACCGAAGATGACGTCCCGCTGGTCACTTACCATGCGCGCGTCATCCTCGGTCCTCCCCGATGCTCCGCTCTGCTTTATGGGCGCACGCACGGGACGTCAGCGACGTGACGTCCCTGCGTGCACTACCTCCCGGCGGTCCCTGCGTTTTTAAAGCCAACGCGGGACCGCAGAGAGGTAACCGGGACATCCTTGTGTCCCGAAATGACCTTTCGGGACACAGGGATGTCCGGAATGTGACCGGGGGGCCTGTGGCCGCGTGCCCACAGAGGGTGCTCGGCATGCCACAGGTTCGCCATCACTGCCCTAGGGAAACTACCTGGGGATATATTCAAGTAAACTGTTCTCTCCTACCACTGCCATACAGTGTGTCATACAATGTGCAGCCTCTTTTGCGTTCCTGACAGACACTCTGGTTTCTTTTGAGATTCCTCATCTGTCCGGTCCGCCGGCCACCCATCCTGGGGAGTTCTTGGCATGTTATGCTATATGATTCCCTTCTCTACAGGCTCCCACGTCCAGCGCAAGGTCTTCATGGGAATATTTCTGCGAAGGCATGTATTGGACCTGATATTACTATGCCAGACAGTAGTCTTGCCCGTCAGTTATTTCACAGCTGCTGCGTCCGTGGCTAGCACTCCGGTCCCCCACTACTGGTGCGAGGTGTCTGACGGAGTGACCCGTTTTCTACTATGGTCCCATTCCAGTACCCCAGACAGTGGTCTGCCTGGTTTTCTCTGTCGCCTGTCACACGTCTGATGTGTCTGTGGCTGGAGTTCCGGGACCCAACTGCTGTGCACGGGATACATCGACCTGACAGTGTGTCCTACAGACCCAATACGGGATGACATGGATGCATTCCATGGCTACTCTGCCTCCCTCTATCTCCCAGGGGTTTCTATCCATGTCTCCTAGGCCTCCCTGCCCACCCACCTATGGCAAGGGGCACAGTTATCGCCTATCTGACTGTTCCCTTTTTCCCCAAGCACCTGGAGGTGTTCTTGTTCACCCAGACTGTTGTCTACACAGTTTCCGCTGCCATCGGTCTCCTGCACTGTAGGAGGATGAATGGAGTGACCCTGTTTACTTAGGAATCCTATACCTGTCGACCAGTCGGTTTTCTGCTTGGCTTACTACTACATCGGGTCAACTACCATATGCTTTCCACCCAGTTTACGGTAGTCCAGGTAACCCACTGCCAAGGTGTAGTTTCGAGTGAGTCACCTCGTATTGCTCCATGTGCCTTATACAACGCACCACATACTGGTTTGCAGAGTTCCCTACTTTACTAGGTCCCTCTCTGCGTGCCTGCTACTCTGTCTGACGGCTGGTGCCTCACTTCACTGTGTGTTTCCGTATTCGGGATCCGGCGTGGCCATGGTCCCTATGCCACATAGCCAGACTGTGTCTGCATGGTTTTCTAATCCACCTGGTCACCTCCCCCATTTCTGCTGATGCCACGTCTGTAGTCCGGTGACTCTCTATCCAGGTGAAGTTCTGTAAAGTGTGTACCTGTGGGTTCATGGGACCTTTTCTACCTGTAAGTCAGACTGTCTGCATGTTTCCTGCTCCACATACATTCTTCATCTCCTAAATCTGCGCCTGCAGCCTTGGTGTCTAGCACCATTCGGAGATGGGGTGTGTTTTTTTTTCTGCAGGTTCCAGGGACTTTCTCAGCAACAGCAGCATCTGTTACCCTTTCTCAGGTTGCAGTGTTGGTCTGCTAGAGGCATACCTCCCTCCCTTCCTGCCTGTCCCTTGGGTGTCTGCGGTTTCTTTAGTGTCTGCAGTCTTGGTACCCCACTACTATCGTGAGGTACCCATGTCTGTGTCCCTACATATGCTAAGAATGCTCTGTAAGTGTAGAGCCCACCTTTCCTTCTGTTTGGCGGGGTGTGCCTTGGGGCTTCCTGTAATTTTGTTTCCGCAGTTCTGCGGCAGTTGAGCACTTCTGTTGTGGCAGGGGGCCTGTTGGGGCGACAGTCAGCTCAGCGCCTCCCTATGCCTCCAGGTACTTTTCCGAGGTTTTCTCCCCGGTGTGGCTCATCACTGTCTGGAATGGCTCTCAACAAGTCTTGTATTTTTGCCCAGCTCCAGTGTGCAGGTTTATAATCCCTCTGGGGACACAAGGTTGTCGTTGGGGGCTACGTCTCCCCAGTACTTTTCCCGTGGCTGTGGGGCAGCATTTCCCTGCTCCTACAGTGCCTGGCGCACTTTGCCAATTGCCTTTCCACAGGGGGTATGAGGATCAGGGTGCTTGGCATGGGTCAGTACCTGAGTTTTCATCTCGACCACCCTTGTTTTCCCTCCACTAGGGGGACTATTTTGTTGAGTTTTTACTGCCGCCAAGATGATGCCATCTCGCTGTTCCCACTATATAGGTGGGGTATCTGGCTGGGCCCTTGTTTTTTGCTGAGAGCAAAAGCTCAACAGAGCTTTTTACTGTCTTGGCTTGTCTGCTTACTGTCCACCATTGCAGCCTGGCTCTCTTTCTGTTTTTTTTTTTTTTTTTGCTATCTTCTGCTGCTCACCCAGCCTTGGCTCTCTCCTCTGTTGGAGGAGTTGATGTCATCTAGTATGCCCGGCGACAGCTGGTCTAACCACAGTCTGTTTTTCGAGTCCTACCATTGCTCTTCTCCTCTCTCGGCACAGTCTCCCTGGAAGGGTGTGTTCTTCCTTCCTGTTTGTCTGTGTTAGTTGTACTGCACTGACACTATAGTCTTCTGGAGTAATCCTTCCTGTGCCCAGAACCTGAGAGTCCCTGCTGGGTTCTCATTTGTTTCCCCCTCCTTTCCCATTCTGGTAGGCTGTTTCTTCGGAGTGCTCTGGTCTGCTCAGACCACTGGGGTCCGACCGGTTGGTCTCCTTGGCTTGGACTCTGTCCTAGGATGCTGTAGCGTGCCTTCTTTTCAGGCGGCTCTTCCAGTTCTTTGGGCCTCGGTGATGGTTGAGGTCTTGGGTATGTAGTGATCCAGCCCAGACTTCCATCCCATTAGGTCTTTCTGTACTGCACTCCTTCACTTCTTCATGTTTTGATATGGAATGATGTCGTCCGGAGAGTTTTCGTGGATGTCTGTTTGCCTTACTCTTCAGGTGTGAGTCTTCCATTACAGGTTCGTCTTCCAGATGACTCAGACATCTCCGGTTTCCAGGTCGGTTTCTCCGGTATCTGGGATTTCCTCTTTTGTGGACGTTCCACCCCTTTCTTTCAGGTCCTCCCGAGTTAGAGGGCATTCAGGTAATCCGGATTACACCAGTGCGGCTACTGTCGCCTTCCTGGGTGCTCATGGCAGGCCCCTGAGGCAGCTGTTCAGTTTCTTTGTTCTTATGCACCAGACCTTTCCAGAGCAGATTTCTGTCTTTTTCCGCAATAAGCACACAGACAATACAACACAGGAACTCTGTGAATGTCCCAGTCCAATCGAACCTCTCAGAAGGTACCTGAAAATTGCTGTCCACCAACGGTCACATCCAATCTGCCAGATCTTAATGGGGTTATCCAGGAATCGAAAAACAAAGTAAATTTATTTCAAAAACCACTCCCTGTCTGTCTCTAGGTTGGGTGTCTTATTACAACTCGGCTCCATTAACTTCAATGGTACTGAGCTGCAGAACCACACCCAACCTGGAGACGAGGGGAGCGGTTTTGGAAAAATACTGGCTCTTTTTTTATTCCTGAATAACCCCTTAACGACCACGCACAGGTCCTGGTGTTGTGGTACTTAGCGCACTAGGATGTACATTTACGTCCTGTGTATGACCGCAAGCATCGGAGTGGTGCTCGCGTCATACACGACAGGGGACCCGGCGGTAATGGCCGACATCCGCGATTGCGCGGATGTCCACCATTAACCCCTCAGATGCCGTGATCAGTACAGATCACGGTATCTAAACAACAAAAAACGTGTTCTCAAATGGCTGGAGGTGCTCAATCCCAAATGCGGTTGTGCATTTATACTGGGGGAGCAGATCCTGCCCTTGTAGTCCGTTGCTAGGGGCGATCACAGCATAAAAATACATACAATGAAGGATGCCTGCAGTGGACTAAAAGTGCCACAATAGAATCCTACACCAGATAGACGGTGTGGATGTGTAACAATAAGAACAATACAATACAGGAATTTAGGTGCACTACTGTGGTAGATGTATACAATGACATTGGCTATCCCTCAACACTGATGTTAAAATTGAGACATTCGCCAGTATATCCTTAAATGAAGGACATACTGCCCACTGGCCCCAGTTTTGCTTATCACGCACAGGTAGGTTTAGCGCTAGGTCCCGTGCCATTTGAGAAACCTTGGCGTTGGTGTGCGGGCTCTGGTATGTCCTTCCTATAAGGATATACTGGTGAATGTCTCAATTTTAACACCAGTGTTGAGGGATAGCCAATGTCACTGTATACATCTACCACTGTAGATCACGTTATCTGCGGCAGTACGCATGTTAAAATAGATGATCGGATCGCCTGCAGCGCTGCCACAGAGATCAGATCATCTGTAATGGTAGACAGAAGTCCCCTCACCTGCCTCCGTCAGTCTCCCAGCATCTCCTGCTCTGGTCTGAGATCGAGCAGACCAGAGCAGAAGATCACCGATAATATTGATCAGTGCTATGCCCTATGCATAGCACTGAACAGTATTAGCAACCAAATGATTGCTATAGATAGTCCCCCTATGGGGACATACGTGTTAAAAAAAAAAAAAAAAAGTTGAAAAAAAAGTGAAAAATCCCCTCCCCCAATAAAAATGTAAATTGTCAGTTTTTCCCATTTCACCCCCAAAAAGCATACATTTTTTTTTATAAACATATTTGGTATCGCCACATGCATAAATGTCTAAACTATGAAAATGTTAGTGATCCCGTACGGTGAATAGCGTAAACGTAAAAAATAAAAAAAGTCAAAAAATGCTGCTTCTTAGTCACATTTTATTCCAAAATTTTTTTTATAAAAAAAAAAATGATCTAAATGTTTTATATATGCAAATGTGGTATCGAGAAAAAGTACAGATGGCAGTGCAAAAAATGAGTCCTTATACCGCCCTATATACGGAAAAATGAAAAAGTTATAGGTGGTCAAATTAGGGCGATTTTAGATTACTGATTTTGTATGAAAAGTTTTAGATTTTTTTTAAGCGGTACAAAAATATAAAAGTATCTAGCGATGGGTATTATTTTAATCCTATTGATCCACAGAATAGAGAACACATCATTTTTAGCGTAAAGAGTACAGTGTGAAAACAAAACCCTCCAAAATGTGCAAAATTGTGGTTTTCATTTTAATTTCCTCCCTAAAAATTTTTGTGGGGGGGATTTGCCATACATTTTATAATAATATGAGATGTTTTATTTCAAAGTACAATAGGTCACGCAATAAACAAGCCCTTTTTTATATGGGTCTGTAGGTGGAAATATAAGAGTTATGGATTTTAGAAGGCGAGGAGGAAAAAACTAAAACGCAAAAATAAAATTGGCCTGGTCCTTAACCTCTTAAGGACCCATGACGTATGCATACGTCATGGGTCCCGGTCCTGCGATATAACGCGGGGTCACACGGTGACCCCGCATCATATCGCGGCGGGCCCGGCATCATAGTGAAGCCGCGACCCGCCTCTAATAGCGCGCGGCACTGATCGCTGTGCCGCACGCTATTAACCCTTTAGCCGCGCGCTCAAAGCTGAGCCGCGCGGCTAAAAACGAAAGTAAAAGTGCCCGGCTAGCTCAGGGAGCTGTTCGGGATCGCCGCGGTATAATCGCGGCATCCCGAACAACTGTAGCACAGGAGGAGGTCTTCTTACCTTCTCCTGTGCTGTCCGATCGCCGAATGAATGCTTCAAGCCTGAGATCCAGGCTTGAGCATTCAATCGCCGAAAACACTGATTGATCCATTCCTATGGAGATGGATCAATCAGTGTAAAAGATCAGTAAATGCAATGTTATAGCCCCTTATGGGAGCTATAATGTTGCATAAGAAAAGTGTAAAAAAATCATTAACCCTTTCAATTATCCCTTCCCCTAATAAAAGTTTAAATCACCCGGCATTTCCAAAAATAAAAAAAACATTATGTAAATAATAATAAAAATAAACATATGTGGTATCGCCGCGTGCGGAAATGTCCGATTTATAAAAATATACCGCTTTTTAAACCACTCGTTCAATGGCGTACGCGCAAAAAAATTCCAAAGTCCAAAATAGCGCATTTTTGTACCACTAAAAAGTGAATAAAAAGTGATCAAAAAGTCTGATCAGAACAAAAATGGTACCGCTAAAAACTTAAGATGACGGTGCAAAAAATGAGTCCTCAAAGTGCCCTGTACACAGAAAAATAAAAAAGTTATAGGGGTCAAAAGATGACCATTTTAAACGTATAAATTTTCCTGCATGTATTCATGATTTTTTTCGGAAGTGATACAAATTCAAACCTATACAAGTAGGGTATCATTTTAACCATATGGACCTACAGAATAAAGATAAGGTATCATTTTTGACAAAAAATGTACTGCGTAAAAATAGAAGCCCCCAAAACTTACAAAATGGTGTTTTTTCATCAATTTTGTCGCACATTGATTTTTTTTCCCGTTTCACCGTAGATTTTTGGGTAAAATGACTAATGTCATTACAAAGTAGAATTAGTGACGCAAAAATTAAGCCATTATATATAATTTTAGGTGAAAATTTTTAAGAGTTATGATTTTTTAAAGTTAAGGAGGAAAAATTGAAAATGAAAAAACGGAAAAAGCCCGGGTCCTTAAGGGGTTAAATGGGCACTGTCATGATATCAAAAAATTGATATGTTGTAGTACTTAAGTACTAAAACATATCTCTAATATACTTTAATTAAAAAAAGTGATTTTAAACCAGTTTAAAATCACTTTTAAATTCGGCCACTATGGGTCGCCCTCCTAGTGGCCGAATGCATTCGGCTGTGACATCACTACAGAATTTCGATTCATTTAAGCCTGGCAATGAGTCGAAATTCAGTCACTGCGGTGCTCGCTCCCGCCTGTCAATCAAACAGGCGATAGCGAGCACGCTGATAGCTGGGGCTGCACGCATTGGCCAGCTCCACTGGCCTCGTGCGCGGCCCCGCCCGCCCCCGTTACCCTGTCCGGAGGCAGCTCATTGATTCTCTGGTAAGTCTGCACCACTAGAGGAATGGGGTGGGGGAAGCGGGGTTCAGGGGGGGGCGGGGGCGCCGCCGCTCAGCACTAGAGGCATGGGGTTGGGGGGAGCAGGGTCCGGGAGAGCGCCGCCGCTGCTGCTCCCGATGTAGCACTGCTGCGCTGGTTAAACAGTTATTGTTTTCACCACAGGGTGCCTCCAGCTGTTTCGCCACTACAACTCCCAGAATGCCCTGACAGCCAGTAGATGTCAGGGCAAGCTGGGAGTTGTAGTGGTGAAACAGCTGGAGGCACCCTGTATAGTGAGCTAAGGGCGGAAGTGTCGGCCCCAGCAGGCATCAGTGACATGGTGCCTGCTGGGGAAGTCTGCCTGGTAGTGAGCACACTACCAGGCAGAAAAAAAGTTATTTTTAATATAGTAAAAATAAAAATTAAAAGCAGGGAGGGGGTTAGGGGGTTGGCAATAGGCAGGGCCAGAAAAAAAAAATAGGATGGTTGGAGCTACCCTTTAAGGTTGTTCTTTTCTGTCTAAGTGCTCTCTGATGACACGTGTCTCGGGAACCTCCCAGTTTAAAAGCAAATCCCCATAGCAAACCTCTTCTAAACTGGGCGGTTCCCGAGACACGTGTCATCAGAGAGCACTTGGACAGAAAAGAACAACCTTAACTTCAGAAGCTCATAAGTACTGAAAGCATTAAGATTTTTTAATAGAAGTAATTTACAAATCTGTTTAACTTTCTGGAGCTATATATATATATATATATATATTATATTATATAATGTTTTTTCCTGGATAACCCCTTTTAAGGGGATCTGTAGAGAAGAATGGAACAAATCCCCAAATTCAAATGTACAAACCCAAGAGAACTGGGGGCTGTAATCACGGATAAAGGTTCAGTGGCAGCTTCAACTAAGTACTGAGTAAAGGGTCTGAATACTTTAAGTCAATATTTTAGTTTTTCATTCTCAATAAATTAGTAAAGATTTGTAACATTCTGTCTTCACTTTGTTATTATGGTATGTTGAGTGCAGAATAATGTAGGAAAACTTCATTGTAGATGAACAAATATGTGTAAATGATGCACTAGTGTTCTGGCACGTGAATCTCGGATCTATAGTATTGATTTTACTATCGATGAACAGTACAAATGTAAAAGGTCAAGTGACTCAAATAGGTTTTCAATTATCTCAGTGCATTAACAACAACATGTTTCTTTTTCATGTGTCTTTGGCATATCACTGTTCATTCTATGGTCAGGTACTATACTACTTAACCCTTTGTTGTAATAGTGTAAATGCCCAGCTGCAGCTTTGCTATTCTCTTTTGTTTTGTAGGGATAGTGGACCTCCTGAATTACCGTATTTTTCGCCCTATAGGACGCACCGGCGTATAAGACGCACCCAATTTTATAGGTGCAAAATCTAAAAAAAATAAAGATTTTGAACCCAATAGTGGTCTTCAACCTGCGGACCTCCAGATGTTGCAAAACTACAACTCCCAGCATGCCCGGACAGCCGTTGGCTCTCCGGGCATGCTGGGACTTGTAGTTTTGCAACATCTGGAGGTCCGCAGATTGAAGACCACTGCAGGAGGAGGTAATACTCACGTGTCCCTGCCGCTCCGGACCCGTCACCGCTGCCCTGGATGTCGCTCCATCGCTGTCGCCGTGTCCCCGTCGCTCCGGAACGTCTCTGCTGCCGGCCGGGTATCCTCGCTCTCCGTCACTGCCATCACATCGTTACGCACGCAGACGCACGTACGCGACGATGAGCAAGGAGGGCGCCGGCCTTACAGGGGATCCCTGAACGGAGAAGACACCAAGGAGGCAGGTAAGGTCCCTCCCGGTGTCCTGTAAGCACTAACCCGGCTATTCAGTCGGGCTGTTTGGGACCGCCGAGGTGAAAGGGATAAGATGTCAGATCGCCGGGGTCCCACTGCTGGGGACCCCGGGGATCGCTGCTGCAGCACCCCGCTATCATTACTGCGCAGAGCTAGATCACTCTGCACGTAATGACGGGCAATACAGGGGCCGGAGCATCGTTATGTCATGGCCCGCCCCCGTCAATACAAGTCTATGGGCGGGGGCGTGGCAGTCGTCACGCCCCCTGCCACAGATTTGCATTAAGGGGACGGGCCGTGATGTCATGAGGGGCGGAGCCATGACGTCACGCTGCTCCGTCCCCTGTATCGCCCGTCATTACGCACAGAGCGAACTCGTTCTGTGCAGTAATGATGGCGGGGTGCCGCAGCAGCGATCCCCGGGGTCCCCAGCAGCGGGACCGTGGCGATCTAACATCTTATCCCCTATCCTTTGGATAGGGGATAAGATGCCAGGGGCAGAGTACCCCTTTAATGGGCCCCAGTTCTGATATGACTGTAGCAACCTGTTACAACATGACTCATATGGTCTTGTAGTAGGTTCACCAATGTGAAACTACCAATGGGACCAGTGGTGCTCTAAAGCGTACCTTGCACATCTTTTTTTTTAAACTCTAATATCTCAGTGCAGAAAGGTGGCAAATATCTAAGGAGAGCTATGTATGGATTCAGGGTCCAAAGCCCTATGCAGCCAAGTCCTTACTTTATACCCTAAAAATCTGCTGACAGGTTCACTTTATAGGGAGACTCCAGTACTTTGAAACTTATCCCCTGTTCCGCAGGCCCCTGTCATTCCCTGTGCATGGATCTGCAAGTTGGCACACGCTCCGTACACTGACATTCCCATAGATGGTACATGAAGCGCGTGCTGACCCAATGCATGTAATCCTATGGGACCTTCTCATGATCAGACGGGATAACCACGTTATCATGAAAACCCTTGTGATGCATGCCAAACAGCCAAAGAACTAATTGTTGCCTGCCTTCATTGCAGCTAAAGAAAGGGAATGTGGTTGCTCTGCTTGCTTGGTGCTCATTTCCCACTCCCCATCAGCCCATGTAAAAGGGCCCTAAGACTTCCACTACTCATGAAATGATCTTTGGTTTAAACAGATCTGTGATTACCGTATTTTTTGTCATATTAGACGCACCTAATTTTATAGGATAAAAATCTAGAAAATAAAGATTCTGAACCAAATACAATGTAAAGTATAGGACAGTGATCTTCAACCTGCGGACCTTCAGATGTTTCAAAACTACAACTCCCAGCATGCCCGGACAGCCGTTGGCCAACGGCTGTCCGGGCATGCTGGGAGTTGTAGTTTTGCAACATCTGGAGGTCCGCAGGTTGAAGACCACTGGTATAGGAGGTAGTACTCACGTGTCCCTGCCGCTCCGGACCTGTCAACGCTGCCCTGGATGTCACCCTCCATCGCTGTTGCCGTGTCCCCGTCACTCCGGAACGTCTCTGCTGCCTGGTATCCTCTCTCTCCGTCGCCACTTCGCACGCCGCTCCTATTGGATGACGGGATGGCGTGCGCGACGACGTGTTGACGACGGAGAGCGCCGGCCATGCAGGGTCCCTCCCGGTGTCCTGTAAGCTGTTCGGGACGCCGCAATTTCACCGCGGCGGTCCCGAACAGCCCAACTGAACAGCCGGGTTAATGTTATTTTCGCTTCAGACACGGCGGTCAGCTTTGATCGCCGCGTCTGAAGGGTTAATACAGGGCATCACCGCGATCGGTGATGTCCTGTATTATCCGCGGGTCCCGGCCGTTGATGGCCGCAGGAACCGCTGCAATAGGACAGGTATTTGCCGTATAAGATGCACCAACTTCCCCCCCCCCCCCCCCCCCCCCCAGTTTTGGGGAAGAAAAAGTGAACTTATACGGCGAAAAATACGGTATACTGTGCTGCCCTATTCCTTGCAAGCAACCTTGTGATCATCACAGAATTTTTTTCATTTGTTCTCAACTTTTTGCTTTGTGGCCCTGATTTTGTTAACCCGTTATGTGTGGGTGTGCATCCGCACTGTGCTAAACCAAAACCAGATACAGCAAAGGAGAAAAAGATGTGGACATTATTTGCACCTCTTTTACCCCTAAACCTTAGTGGTGGCAGTCTAAATGATTCCTACTTTTCTTCCCAGTATTGAATCACTAAATGCCTTTAGATGTGGTGACAGATTTCCTTTCCTCCTCTCATGGGTTCCCTGTCAGCTTATACCTACTCGCGTTTCAAAAAGTAATCAGCCAAATTTCCCTGCTTTATTCTGCTGCAAAATTCTATCAAAGGGCCGGCCAGATTTCACACACTTTCCTGCTGGCTGGAATTTTACAAGTCAATGGCCAATTTTTTTTTTTTTTTACAAAAAATCACACAAGCCAATTATTTTGGAATTCCTTTGAGCAGAGCTAATGAGGTAAGGAACACTTTAAATGGCCGTACCCACCTTCACACAGGGATCATAATCGAGGCGACAGACGCAATTACCCATTCATAATTCCTTTACGCAGGAGAGTTAAATCCCTTTATCCTTTCTAATATGGTCAGGAGGTTGTAGAAGAAAGATGTCAGTCTGGCATTGGTGTAAACAGAAGGGGTTAACTACCTGTCCATGTAGAAGTGGGTTGAAGTACCAAAGCTTTTCATTGATTTGTCCAAAAATGTATTTGGTATGTAATGTAGAATAAAGGGACCATTTTATCATAGTCAGTGGGTTCATTTTGAATTTTAAAATCCAAATGTTTGTTCTCTGTAGCACCACTGCTTATCATGGTTGTAAAACATCTTGTTTTGTTTTTGTTTTTTCAGGAAAAAATTATCCTTTTTTAAGGCTGTGTAACATGGGGGTAGGGGGGAAACAGTGCAGCCCAGCGCTCCTCCAGCTACGCTGTCCCTACCTACTTAAATGATCCGTCTAGATACTGGCCCCCAACTGGGCGACGTTCCCTACCTTAGCGAAGTGCACAGGGCCTAGCCTAAGGATAAGAGGGGTAGTCAGACAGAATGGGTCAGAACCAAATGGGCACAACAATGATCAGAACCAGTGGGGAACATAAGGGTCGTGAGCAGGGCCAGATTAAGGCTGGCTAGAAGACCAAGCACTTCATTATGATGGCCCCCCCAACAGTTCCCCCACATTAGGTGGAGTATAGTTCCCCCACATTAGGTGGAGTATAGTTCCCCCACATTAGGTGCAGTATAGTTCCTCCACATTACGTCCTGTATAGTCCCCCCACATTAGGTGCAGTATAGTTCCTCCACATTAGGTGCAGTATAGTTCCTCCACATTAGGTGCAGTATAGTTCCTCCACATTAGGTGTAGTACAGTTCCCCCACAGACATACAGACTTCAGCCATATACAGTGTATGGCTGGAGGCTGTATGCCTGTTTACTGCCCCACTTCAGTGTTCCAGCCATCGCTCCACCGATCCGGGGGCCTATGGGCCATGGCAGTAGGTCCCGGGACCGTAGGAGCGGAGGTCGGAACACTGAAGATCACGTGCCGCTGGTCACTTACCATGCGCGTGTCCTCCTCGATGCTCCGCTCTGCTTTTAATCTATGGGTGCTCACACGGGTCGTCAGTGACGTCCCTGCGTGCGCCACCTACTGGTGGCCCCTGTGTTTTTAAAATTAACACGGGGGCCACAGCAGAGAGGTAACCGCTGGGGCATCCTTGTGTCCTGAAAAGATTTTTTTGGGACACAGGGATGTCCCGAATGTGACAGGGACCTCCTGCGGGCCCGGGGCCAGGAGCAGCTGCACCATGAGCACCAATGATGATCCTGCCCTGGTCGTGAGGGAATGTCAATAGTAGAATCAGTAGTCAGAAGGGAGGTCACAGACAGGAAGAGGTCAGAGATCCAGGCATACAATAGAGGGTAAATGCATTTTAAGGTTCAGTAAAAACCAATCATAGGTGACTTAGGTGATTTATTGCCCTACTTTACATTTTATTTGTCCACATTGGCTTTCTCGTCTTCCTGACCCTTTTATTCCTATAAGATGTGTTCCCATAAGATAGTTTCCCATGACAACCATGTTCCCCAACCTTTTAATAAAGGGGTATTCCGGCCATAGACATCTTATCCCCTATCCAAAAGATGTCTGATTGCAGGGGGCATGCCACTGGGACCCACCGCGATAGGATAGGGGATAAGATGTCTGAGGCTAGAATACCCCTTTAAGCCTGAAAAATTGGCTACTATTCGGGCTTAAAATGTCTAACACTAGACGTTTTTGAGCTTTCTTTTTGCATTTGGGAATTTTTTTTAGCCCTTTTTAAAACATATTTTAGCCACTTTTTACCGTATTTTCCACAGATTTTTTAAGGGCTGCAGCTAATATTTTTTTTTAGACATATACATCTCAAAATATGTGCCAAATATACGTATTGGCTGTCTGACGGAAAGCAGCTATGTTTTTTTAATTCTGAAAAGCCCAATTAAAACTGAATGGACGTCTGAGAGCCATCATGTTCAATGTCGGGGACAGAGGGCGGGAGCATTCTGAAATCTCTGGCTTGGGCACGAAGATAGTTGTCTCGATTACCAATCATGTTTTACCTTTTTTCTAATAAGAAATCTTCCAAGAACTGTTTCTATGGAAATAGCATCTCATACTTTATTTGTCCACAGTTATTTATGTCACATATTTCCTTTGAAGTTAAGAGGGAAAAGTGCCACACAAACTCTAGACTTTGAGCCAAAGAGACCTAAAAATCTCAGCTTTCAGAGCACAGTAAGACCTCAGATATCTCAAGAATGTCTGAGGTGAGAAAAGCCCCTTTACTCTAAATAATTTTTGGCATTAGCTGTTTTTGGACAGTCTTCAATTTTTGAAAATGTTTTAATTTTTTTGCATTTACGACATTACTGGCTCTTTTATTTTATTTTTTTTCCAACTGTAATTTTTATTAAATTTTGACATAAGAAACCATACAAATAAGAAACATCATGGGAATAGCAATTCCCAAAAGTCAGAATAACAGACAGCAAAAATAATAAAAATAAAAGAGCAGACCAAACAGGTCAGTCCAATTCTGAACACAGTTTAAACACCAATGGTGGAAAACAATAACAGCAATCAAGGACAACATACAACAGACCACAATGATGGGGAACACAAAAGGAAACAAAAACGGGGGGGGGGGGGGGGGAGAGAGAAGAAGAGGTAAAGAAAAGTGATAAGAGAAGAGGTCTGATCAGGGAAGGTCAAGTCAGGGAGGTTGTTATCAGTGAATCTGTCCCATGGATCCCATATCAAAAAGAACTGTTGTGTAGTATTATTAAGGGAGGCCGTCAGAAACTCCAGGGAACGAATCTCCCGCACCCTGGCAATCAGCTCATCCTCCGATGGGGGTTGGGTTCTCTTCCAATGTTTGGCAATAAGGGTCTTGGCCGCCAAGACCATATGCAAAAACAGCTTGAACAGTTTTTTTTTAGACAGGGCTCAAGTCGATAGGTGTAGTAGGTAGACTAAGGGGTCTAACGGAACCAAAACACCCAGTACCTCCCAAAGTAAATTCTGGACCACTCCCCAATACAGACGTACGAGTGGACAGGACCAGAATATGAGGTAGACATCACCCAGACCCACCCCACATCTCCAGCACGGGGGGGGGGGGGATATCAGGATTCAGCTTATTGAGCAGGACAGGGGTGGGATACCATCCCATTAGCATCTTTTATTGTGTTTCTTTGTACGCAGTGCAGATAGAGGCCCGTTCCCATATGACCTTCCACTGTGGGAAAGTAATAGCAGTATCAAGCGCCTCTTCCCATCGGGCCATATATCGATGGGAAGGAGGGGCACCATCCCTAGGGGAGATGAGTAGGGCATAAAGGCTCGAGAGTAGTCCCTTAGTCTGAGGCCCACACCAACACAGCCGCTCGACGGGAGTGATCTGGCCCTTTTTTTAACAATTCTTTTGACTGATTTTGGCCACATTTTCAGACAATTTTTGGCCTCTACCATAAGCTAGAGTTCAACAAGGTTTTTATATGTAAATTGACAAAGATAATGGCCCAAATGCTTAATTGAAAATTAAAATTAATATGTGCAAGAAGAAAAGGCTGTTTGATTGAATAGAATCCAAAAACCGCCTTTTTGGGGCATTTCTTGAGCTGTAAAATGCCCGTGTTTGGGCGGGGCAAAAAAATAAATAAAAAAGGTTGAAAAACATCTTGGGCAACATTATCGTATATTGCCTGGGCTGCCTGCCACTGCTCCCTCGGTGTCCCGGTATCTTGCTTCACTCCTCTACCACTGTTTTCTTCCTGGTCTGGCTGTGGTCAATGTGTCACGCTACTGGACAGCAAATCACTGGCTGCAGCAATGTCCCGCCTTGGCTGGCGATAGGCTGAGCGGCAGTAGGATGCATTGAGCCTAGGTGACCAGTGCCGTGGCTCAATGCATTACACTGCCACTCAGCCTATCGCCAGCAGAGGAGGGACATCACTGAGGCTGGCATTTGCTGACCAGAAGTGTGAGGCTTGACCGTGCCAGACCAGGAAGAAGATGGTGGAGGAATGGAGCGAGATACTGGAACACCGAGGGAGCAGTGAGAGGTGAAACTGGTTTATTGTTTTATACATAGACAGCCCTGGAATTATACAAAAAAATAAAGTAAAATGTTGCCCATGAGACTTCTCCTTTTGGGTCACTCTTGAATTGTTTGCTACAAATTTTCTGCACAAAAATGTGACAACACTGAAGAAATAAAACTCTGCTCCAATGTAAAGTAGTGAATGCACCTTGAATGTAGCCAAGGAGAAATGTCCAAATTGGGCTCAAAGTGTCAATATTTTGTGTGGCTATTATTTTCCAGCACTGCCTTAAGCCTCTTGGGCATGTAGTTCACCAGAGCATAAACAGATTGTTACTAGAGATGACATCACAGAGTTGGTGGATGTTATAGACCTTGTGCTCCCCCACCTTCCGTGTGAAGATGCTCCACAGATGCTCAATAGGGTTAAGGTCTAGAGACATGCTTGGCCAGTCTATTACCTTTACCCTCAGATTCTTTAGTAGTGGTCTTGGAGATGTGTTTAGGGACATTGAAATTTTGTCCTGTAGCCCAGTCTTCAAAAGGGAGAGGGTCATGCTCTGTTTCAGTATGTCACAGTACATGTTGTCATTCATGGTTTACTCAATAAACTGTAGCTCTCTAATACCAGCAGGCCCAGACCATGGCTCTCCCACTACTTTGCTTGACTGTAGACAAGACACCCTTGTCTTTGTACTCCTCACCTGGTTGCAGGGGCGGACAGGCCGGCCGGTCCGTTCGGACGTGTAAAGGGCCCGCTGCTGCTGGGGATCCAGGACACTTGTCCCGGATCCCCAGACAGAAGAGCGCTGCCTTTCAGGTCTGGCAGCTAAATTCCGCCGGTGAGCTGCAGGCAGCACTTCCATCCTAGCCCCTTGTCTGCTGTGCTCTGTATCTAATCCTGTCATGTGTGATACTGTCTGCTGAGCTGTGTATCTGAGCATTGTATCTAATCCTATTATGGATGATCTGTCTGCTAAGCTGCTTTATCTAATCTTTCCATGGGTGATACTATCTGCTGAGCTTTTTGCTATACTGCCAGCTAAGCCTGTGCATCTAAATCTTTCATGTGTGATACTGCCTGCTGAGCCTGTGTATCTAAGTATGTCATGTGCGATACTTTCTGCTAAGCCTGTGTATCTAAATCTGTCACGTGCAATACTTTCTGCTGAGCCTGTGTATCTAAATCTGTCATTTGCGATACAGTCTACTGAGCCTGTGTATCTAAATCTGTCATGTGCGATATTGTCTGCTGAGCTGTGTATCTAAAGGTTTGAAGGAGGACTTAGGGGTCTGGTAGCAGAGGGGTCTGGAGGAGGATTTAGGGGTGCAGGGGAAAGAGGGGTCTGTAAGGGATATATTTAGGGGGCACAGTATCTGGCAGGGTTATAATGATTATTGTCTTGGAGGATGGAGGATGAGGATCTATGGACAAAGTGACTAGACTATGATATGCCTGTGTCAGACTTTGCAGAGAAGATGGCGCTGGAAGAAATCCTGGTGCCTGGACCAGATGAAGAAAAAAAAGACAACAGAGAAGACGTCACTCAGGTCACGGATATCATTGTATAGTCTGTCTGACTGTCCCATCAGCTGCAGTCACTTGTAAGTTCTGCAGGGATGATTGGTGATAATGTACTCCAATCTGTGGCTCTGCAGCTATTACAAAACTATAACTCTCATCATGCCTCGGGCTCTCCAGCATAGTCCAAAATTATGTGAGTTTGGAGGTCAGGCAGGCACACTGGGTGGGCACAATCCTTTGTATTGGACACTACTATATTTTGAGGGGCTCGTGTATGGTACTATTATGTACAGAGCACACTCTGTGTCCTAGGGGATCTTCTGCAGAATCTCACCCATAATGTTATATGTATTATGTATAAAGGACCTTTTAGTTAGTCACATGATAATGTAGTCACATGTTCAATTCACATGTTTTGTTACCCAGAGAGCACCAGCTAATCAGGTGACCTGCAGCTTGACCTATGGACTCCTTGCCCAGCCCCCTATATAAGAGGGGGAGGTACTACAATCACTGTTATCACTTCTGCTAAGGTACAGTAATGACCAGACATCTCAGAGCCAGTGTCCAGCACACCTAAAGCCTAATCTACAGCCACATGTCAGTAAGTCAAGTAAGTCATCTCTGTCTGCTGTCACTATCTTTTGTCAAGTCTATTATAGTCAGCGTGGAAATAGGAAGAAAATCCTGGCACTCACTTCTTTCTGCTCAGTGAAAGTATTTATTCATACAGGTATATACAGCATACGCGGACACGTTTCGGCCAAAGCCGAAACGCGTCCGCATATGCTGTATGCTGTATACACCTGTATGAATAAATACTTTCACTGATCAGAAAGAAGTGAGTGCCGGGAGTTTCTTCCTATTTCCACATTATCCATAATCCGCGTGCACCACGAGGAGCGAGTGCCGACCTACACCTGTTACTTATTATAGTCAGCGTGGCTGTGCTAAAGTCACTGCAAGTCCCAGCAAGCTGCAAGGTCCCTTGTGTTACTGGTCACCTCTCTGGGATCCTGGCCTAGCTGTAAAAACTATTACCATCTGTCTACGTCAGTAAAGCTTCCGTTAACCCTAACCTGGTCTTGGTCTATTATTACCCTGCCTAACCTAGGGGTAGCAGTGCTACCGTTCGGGTGGTTACCGGGAAAACCACGCCCTGGCATAACGAACATTTAGGGGTTAATAACACCTGCCCCTGGGCTACAACATCTGCCCCATACACTGTACATTGCACCCCCGTGGCACACCACACTATGTACCACTATACTATGCCATGGCACACAGTGTGTGGCACTAGCATACCCTAGCAGCACATTGTGTGACATTATTATATCCACAATAGGCGGAGGTCGGCACTTCCGTAGATTGGTGGTGCAGGTGGATGGATCAGGCACAGAACATAGTAGAGAAGTAATCCCAGCACTCACCATATGTTCAAGATTATTGCATATCCTCAGTATCAACTGGACGCATTTCGGCAGAGGAAGGCTAAAGGCCGAAATGCGCCATTTTGATACTGAGGATAGATAAATTTGGTTGGAATGGGGGCATGGCCAGGGCGGAGTCTTGCAGGGGGCACTTGCTGTATTTGGTCCAGGGGCCCTGAGTGTTGTCAGTCCGCCCCTGCCTGGTTGCCACCACACACGCTTGACACCATCTGAACCAAACAAGATTATCTTGGTCTATATATGTCCTTAGTCTGCTTGCAGCAACCTGTTTGTGGGTTTTCTTGTGCATCATCTTTAGAAGAGGCTTTCTTTAGATGACAATCATGCAGTGCAATTTGATGCAGTGTGAGGGTATGTTCACACTGAGGAATTGGGGCGGAAATCAAGCAGAAATCTTCTGCCTCAAAATATTGTTACTTTTCCACAAGAACTCAGATTTCGTGCGGAATTGGCGCGGAAATCGAGCGGAAATGCAGGTTTCATGCTGAGGAGGAGTATCAAGTATTTCTATTCATAAAATTTTTTTTTTTTCATCCAGAAATTCCGCGCCAATTCCTCGCGAAAATGCTTCTGACTCAAAAAAAACAATGACATTGATCCCTATGGAAGAACGACGCTGATTCCGCCTGAAAGAAAGAACATGTTCTTTCTTCAAGCGGAACAGACTTCCTCTGCTTGAGGAAATTCCTCAGTGTGAACTGAGGGGCAGAAATTCTGCACAGCTCTATGGGGATTTCACTGCTAAATGATTTGGAGAGGAAAAAGCGAGCAGAATTACTCGTGGAAATTCCTCTCCAATTCCTCAGTGTGAACATACCCTGAGGTGAATGGTCTGATCACTGACAGGCTGAACCTCCCCCCCCCCCCCATCGCTTAAAAATCTGCAGCAATGCTGGCAGCACTTATATGTCTATTTCCCAAAGACAAGCTTATGACACTGAGCATGTGCATTCAACTTCATTGGGTAACCATTGTGAGGCCTGTTCTGAATGTAACCCACTGTGCTTCAGCTCAGTTTTAGAGTCTTGGCAACAGGGGCGGACTGACCGGCCGGGTAAAGGGCCCGCTGCTGCTGGGGATCCAGGACACTTGTCCCGGGTGCCCAGACAGAAGAGCGCTGCCTTTCAGGTCTGGCAGCTAAATTCCGCCTGTGAGCTGCAGCCGGCCGCACTCTAGTCCTAGCCCCTGGCCCCAAGTCCTATGAGCCTCTTTAAGAACAGCAATGCTTTCTGGGAACAAGTGCCATGCGCACGTCTGCTCCCTCCCCCGACGTGTCCCTGTCTCAGCTGCTATGCTCCGCGCAGTCTTCTGAGGATTCTTGGCTGAAAAGTTCAGGAACAACCACCGGACATTCCTGGGCCGCCGGAGAGAGGAGAAAGCGAAGACCAGACACTGATCTAGTGAGACCCCTGTCATGTGGAATCTGTCTGCTGAGCTGTGTATTTAATCTTTTAATGTGTGAACTATCTTCTGTGCTCTGTATCTAATCCTGTCATGTGTGATACTGTCTGCTGAGCTGTGTATCTGAGCCTTGTATCTAATCCTATCATAGATGATCTATCTGCTGAGCTGCTATATCTAATCTTTCCATGGGTGATGCTATCTGTGAACTATGTGCCAGACTGTCTGATGAGGCTGTGTATCTAAATCTGCCATGTGCGATACTGTCTTCTGAGCCTGTGTATCTAAATCTGTCATATGCGATACTGCCTGCTGAGCCTGTGTATCTAAATCTGCCATGTGCGATACTGTCTTCTGAGCCTGTGTATTTAACCCCTTAAGGACACATGACGTACTGGAACGTCATGTGTCCACTCCCGATCTATAACGCGGGGTCACGGCGTGGCCCCGCGTCATAGCGGTTCGGGCCCGGCCTCTAACAACGGCCGGGACCCGTGGCTAATGGCGCGCGGCATTGATCGCTGTGCCGCGCGCTATTAACCCTTTAGACGCGGCGTTCAAAGTTGAATGCCGCGTCTAAAGTGAAACCGAAAGCATGCCGGCTAGCTCAGTGGGCTGTTCGGGATAGCCGCGGTGAAATCGCGGCATCCCGAACAGCTGACAGGACAGCGGGAGGGCCCCTACCTGCCTCCTCGCTGTCCGATCGCCGAATGACAGCTCAGTGCCTGAGATCCAGGCATGAGCAGTCATGCGGCAGAATCATCGATCACTGGTTTCTTATGAGAAACCAGTGATCAATGTAAAAGATCAGTGTGTGCAGTGTTATAGGTCCCTATGGGACCTATAACACTGCAAAAAAAAAGTGCAAAAAAAAAGTGAATAAACATCATTTAACCCCTTCCCTATTAAAAGTTTGAATCACCCCCCTTTTCCCATAAAAGAAAAAACACAGTGTAAATAAAAATAAAAATAAACATAAATGGTATCGCCGCGTGCGGAAATGTCCGAATTATAAAAATATATCGTTAATTAAACCGCACGGTCAATGGCGTGCGCGCAAAAAAATTCCAAAGTCCAAAATAGTGCATTTTTGGTCACTTTTTATATCATGAAAAAATGAATAAAAAGCGATCAATAAGTCCTATCAATGCAAAAATGGTACCGTTAAAAACTTCAGATCACGGCGCAAAAAATGAGCCCTCATACCGCCCCATACACGGAAAAATAAAAAAGTTATAGGGGTCAGAAGATGACAATTTTAAACGTATTAATTTTCCTGCATGTAGTTATGATTTTTTCCAGAAGTCCGACAAAATCAAACCTATATAAGTAGGGAACCATTTTAATCGTATGGACCTACAGAATACATATCAGGTGTCATTTTTACCGAAAAATGTACTACGTAGAAACGGAAGCCCCCAAAAGTTACAAAACAGCGTTTTTTTTTAAATTTTGTCGCACAATGATTTTTTTTCCCGCTTCACCATAGATTTTTGGGCAAAATGACTGACGTCATTACAAAGTAGAATTGGTGGCGCAAAAAATAAGCCATCAAATGGATTTTTAGGTGTAAATTTGAAAGAGTTATGATTTTTTAAAGGCAAGGAGCAAAAAACGAAAATGCAAAAACGGAAAAACCTCCGGTCCTTAAGGGGTTAAATCTGGCATGTGCGATACTACCGGCTGAGCCTGTGTATCTAAATCTGTCATGTGTGATACTGTCTGCTGAGCCTGTGTATCTAAATCTGTCATGTGCGGTACTGCCTGCTGAGCTGTGTATCTAAATCTGTCATGTGTGATACTGTCTGCTGAGCCTGTGTATCTGAGCCTTGTATCTAATCCTATTATGGATGATCTGTCTGCTGAGCTGCTGTATCTAATCTTTCCGTGGGTGATACTATCAGCTGAGCTATGTCTTATACTGCCTGCTGAGCCTGTGTATCTAAATCTGTTATGAGTGATACTGTCTGCTGAGCCTGTGTATCTAAATCTGTTATGAGCGATACTGTCTGCTGAGGCTATGTATCTAATCCTATCATGTGTCATACTGCTACTGAGCCCGGGGCTGGATTGGCCATTAAGCGATAGAGGCCATGTGAGATAAGGGGCCCTGAGCGGAGGAGGAGGGGCAGAGGAGTCAGGAGGGTTTAGGGGTATGATGGGGTAAGAGGGGTCTGGAGGAGGACACAGTGGTCTGGGGGGGCAGAGGGGTCTGGAGGAGGATTTAGGGTGCAGGGGACAGAGGGATATATTTAGGGGGCACAGTATCTGGCAGGGTTATAATGATTATTGTCTTGGAGGATGGAGGATGAGGATCTATGGACAAAGTGACTAGACTATGATGTGCTTGTGTCAGACTTTGCAGAGAAGATGGAGCTGGAAGAAATCCTGGTGCCTGGACCAGATGAAGAAGAAAAGACAACAGAGAAAACGTCACTCAGGTCACGGATATCATTGTATAGTCTGTCTGACTGTCCCATCAGAGCTGTAGTCACTTGTAAGTTCTGCAGGGATGATTGGTGATAATGTACTCCAATCTGTGGCTCTGCAGCTATTACAAAACTATAACTCCCATCATGCCTCGGGCTCTCCAGCATAGTCCAAAATGATGTGAGTTGGGAGGTCAGGCAGGTACACTGGGTGGGCACAATCCTTTGTACTATTATGTACTGAGCACACAGTCTATGGCACTACTATACTATGCCACGAATAACCTATCCAGAAAGACCACTCTAAAGAGGACCACTTGTAAAAGCAAATATATTTTATTAAGCAATATAAATACACATAAAGAATGTTTAAAAAAAAACACAAAAAGACATGGAAATAAAAAATTGCTGGGGACCAGGGAAGGGGAAGAGAAAAAGCAAATGCAGGTCCAGTGCATCAGATGGTAACGAAGCAAATGAAGAGCACAAATATAGCAGCATTAATCAATGGTGTCTTTATATAAGGTGCATATGTGCATGAAACTGCATAGTAACAGGATATACCAAGGTATGTATCAATAGCACATGCGCTGCCATACAAAGTGCAATTATACATAAAAAATGCAAAAAAGGAATGTACTGAGGTAGATATCAAATATAGTGAATAGTAAATCCAAGGATACACAATAGTATTAAGTGAAAACTCCAATGCACAGAGACCAAGGGAGAATACAATGGTTCTCAAGGTAAAAGCCCCCCTGTGTATTCCCCAGTCACTCACCTCACCTCACCTCACCTCCGACGCGTTTCGCCCAAGCGGGGCTATGTCCAGGAGTGGTGGGCAACTGGAGTCAGGCTCCTTTTATACCTGGGGGAACCAATCGGAATGAAAATACACACCTGTGAATAGCAGCATAGTGTTACATGTGGGACGGACGCCGCATCTGGTAAGCCGCATGTGGCGTGTTTTAAAAATACCGGAAGAACCACGGCAAAATAGCCGACTCTGAACACTAGAGGCCAACTGAATAATGCGCGCTGCGTCCAAAAATGATATTAGAGAAAACTGGCCTCCAAAACATGGCCGCCGTCCGGAGGAAGGTAAAATCTACAGAAAAATGGCCATCCCACATGAATGCCACATCGTTTTATCGCAGATCCAAATAAACTACATGGTCAGACAATAGATATAAATATAAATACAGAAGTAAGCGTACATATGAAAATGTATATAGAAATATAAAAATGAAGTATTATTTCATATGCATAAAACAGCAGCAAGAAGTCATACAAGTTCATACATTGTCAAAAAGTATATAGCAATAAAAGTGGATATAAATGTAAGACATGAGGATAATACTAATGTGATAATTAAATTAATTCAATAATACATAAATAAATGTGTGTGCCAATCAAAGTTCCTATCATTTACAGCATTCCTGAGCCATTTTTCTTGCTAGCTTTGTTTTTAATTGTCATTTGGTTTTAAATTCCACTTTTCAATTTTTTTATTTAGTGCAACTGGTTTACATATATGATCCTAAGGGGTCTTTTGACTATATACAGTGTATATATATATATATATATATATATATATATATATATCAATTTTTTATTTTTTTTTGGTTCAGGCACCTAGTCCTCATTAATTCTTCCAATTCTTCTACATATATATATATAGATATAGATATAGATATATATATATATATATACATAACCTATATCTGGCAGATGATATATTTAATTCCAACAATTCTGTTATTCCATCTTACCCATCATATATTTATCACTTTTCCTGTGGCTTATTGAATTATTAACAATCTTTTAATATTTTTGTGTTTGTTATTCATTGTATTGGTTCTCTGATCCTCTTGTACACTGGGAGTGCCACTTGAACTATCCAACAGCATATCTGTTCCTTCATCCATTGTTCCCATCGTGGACTCTCTATCAGTATTTTCAGCACTTATATAATGAGGAAATTTACTTAAAGGGGTTATCCACCATAAGATGATTTTAGTATATACCTGGCAGACAGTAATGGACATTCTTAGGAAGGATCTGCACTTGTCTTGGGGCTAAATGGCTATGTTGTAGATTACCATAACACAGTGGCTAGCTGTTTGTGAACTTGGATTTCCTGTTTGACTTTTCTTTTTTGGCTACAAATCCCACAATTCCATTTTCCTCCCTCCCACACATCAGCCACCCTACCCATTGAAACAAAAGGCCTGTGGTTTTCAATCAGGGTGCCTACAGCTGTTGCATTAGTTGCAGATTGATCTCTCTCCCACCAAGCGATCCCTCCACCCATTGAAGCAGACAGGCTCCCTGTCATCAGCTGCATTGCAAGCTGGGAAAAATCTGAGACAACAGTCATTTTGTATGCTGGTAAAAATAAATATTGAGGTGAAAATCACAGAAGAATTGTGAGAAAACCGTCACACACAGGTACAGACACTATATTATGGACTACACTAACTTTACAGCCCCTGTAGCATAGTCAAATAAAAAAATTCCTGGAATACCCCTTTAATAAACTTTTTATATTTTTTTCTTACCATATATTTGTGTGTTTTTCCTTTGTCACTTATCATTACCATGGAGAGCCCCCCCAAAAGTATTAATTCACTGAACGGTCTGCACTTTTTGCACTTTTTTCTTTGCACTTTTTGCACATGCACTTTTATTTAGATGTGTTCTAATATTTATTTATTTGTAGTATGCATTTCTGATAATAATTTTGATTGACATGCTTATTTCTTGCATTTGAGTCACACTTTGCACTAGTCATGAATTTGTTTCATAATTTTTTTTAACACAACCATTATATGATATTATTTTTTATATAAATATATATATATATTTTTTTTTACACAGCTGTATACACACATGTATGTCATGTACATGAGTAGGTTTTCACGTCTCATTTATGTAGTACACATGACTTCCGCACATTTCATTGCAAGTTACTCATTCACTTTAGCTTTACACAAATTAATTATAATGCACTTTATATTATTTTTATAATTTTATTTATTCACTTACACGTCATTGATTTACACACATATATATTTTAATTAATTTTTAATGAAGTGTGTCTGTTTCACTTTTTTTTTCTATTTTTTTTTTTTAGGTAGTACTACTACTCCCAGCATAGAACAGACTGTTCCATAATGGGAGTAGTAGTACCTGTACTAATAGACATATTTTCCCAGGTGTACGGATGTAAGTCTTGACACCCGATGCGATTGGCCGTAATATAGCAGAGATGTGGAGCGGCTCTATACAGCGCTCGCATCTCTGCTCTGTACTTCTGCCAGTGATGTGAATAGAACATCACTCATTCATATTTTCCGCCCAGAGAGGGGATTGGCCGGATGGTTGCAGCCAATCACAGCTCTCAGCGGGAAATAGGAATGAGTGATGTTCTATTCACATCACTGGCCGGAGTACAGAGTAGAGATGCGAGCGCTGTATAGAGCCGCTCCAAATCTCAGCAATAGATAAGACGATCGCATCGGGTGTCAGGAGTCATACCCACTGTGATCTGTCCTTAACTGCAGGTACTACTACTCCCAACATGGAGCACACTCTGCTCCATGCTGGGAGCTGTAGTACCTGCATTAATAGACAGATTGCAGAGAGTGTAACTTCTGACACCTGTTGCGATCTGTCTATTAATGCAGGTACTACAGCTCCCAGCATGGAGCAGAGTGTGCTCCATGTTGGGAGTAGTAGTACCTGCAGTTAAGGAAAAATCACAGCGGATGTCACTCCTGACATCCGCTGTGATCATCCTGTATAATGAATAGATGCGGGCGGCCGCTCTTCTATGGTCCCCTGTACTGCCGTATATATACACCTATTCATATTTCCCACAGAGAGTTGTGATTGGTTGGAACCATCTGGCCAATCACAGCTCTCTGCGGGAAATATGAATAGGTGTATATATACGGCCAGGGCCGGTTTTAGGCTTAGCGTGGCCCTAGGCAAAATCAAAAAAGGGGCCCCAAAAGTGGTAATAGTGCACTAACCAGATTTGCACATTTTTGGTCACTTCAAGTACCATAAAACATATCTAAAAAGCAATTGAAAAGTCCCATCAAAACAAAAATAGTACCGATAAAAACCAAAAATCACAGCACAAAAAATTACTCTCATACATCCCCATATACAGAAAAATAAAAGAGTTATAGGCATCAGAATAGTACAATTTTATATTTTTGTATAGTTCCCCCCACATTAGGTTGGCAGTACAGTTCCCCCCACATTAGGTTGGCAGTATAGTTCCCCCCACATTAGGTTGACAGTATAGTTCCCCCCACATTAGGTTGGCAGTATAGTTCCCCCCACATTAGGATGGCAGTATAGTTACCCCCACAATAGGTTGGCAGTATAGTTCCCTCCACATTAGGTTGGTAGTATAGCTTCCCCTCACATTAGGTTGGCAGTATAGCTTCCCCTCACATTAGGTTGGCAGTATAGCTTCCCCTCACATTAGGTTGGCAGTATAGTTCCCCCACATTAGGTTGACAGTATAGTTCCCCCCACATTAGGTTGGCAGTATAGTTCCCCCCACATTAGGATGGCAGTATAGTTCCCCCCACATTAGGTTGGCAGTATAGTTCCCTCCACATTAGGTTGGTAGTATAGCTTCCCCTCACATTAGGTTGGCAGTATAGTTCTCCCCACATTAGGTTGGTAGTATAGCTTCCCCACATTAGGTTGTAGTTCCCCCACATTAGGTTGGCAGTATAGTTCCCCCACATTAGGTAGCAGTTCCCCAAAATTAGGTTGGTAATATAGCTCCCCCCCACATTAGGTTGTAGTTCCCCCACATTGGGTAGGCAGTATGGTTTCCCCACATTAGGTTGGCAATATAGTTCTCCCCACAGTAGGTTGGTAGTGTAGTTCCCCCACATTAGGTTGGCAGTATAGTCCCCCACATTAGGTTGGCAGTATAGTTCCCCACATTAGGTTGGCAGTATAGTTCCCCCCATTAGGTGCATTATAAGTCCCCCCACATTAGGTTGGCAGTATATTCCCCCACATTAGGTTGGCAGTATATTTCCCCACATTAGGTGCATTATAAGTCCCCCACATTAGGTTGGCAGTATATTCCCCCCACATTAGGTTGGCAGTATATTCCCCCACAGTTGGTTGGCAGTATAGTTCTCCCTACAGTAAGTTGGCAGTATAGTTCCCCCCCCCCCCCCCCACAGAAAGTCGGCAGTATAGTTCCCCCACATTTGGTCCCCCCTCTCTCCCTGCTTTTTGTATTACAGTATAAATATTTCCTTACCTGGCCGCGCTCCGGCTCAGGTAATGCGATCTTGTGGGCTGTGGGGATATGACGAGTCCTGCCTCACACCGGCTCCTCTGCATGGCAGACGTCACTCATCAATTCCTGGAGCCGCGTCCGGACTGCTACAAGAATCCGGTGTAATGAAGAAAACTGTGTCTTGAAGTGTTCTGTGTCCCAGACAGCTGAGGAAAGTGCTTATCAGCTGTTCGGGACACAGAACGCTTCAAGACACAGTTTTCTTCATTACAGCGGCACTGCAGGGAACGAGGAGTGACGTCCGCCGTGCAGAGGAGCTGGTGTGAGGCAGGAAACGTCACTCAGTGTTTCCCAAACAGGGTGCCTCCAGCTGTTGCAAAAATACAACTCCCAGCATGCCCGGACAGCCGATGCTGGGAGTTGTAGTTTTGCAACAGCTGGAGGCACCCTGGTTGGGAAACACTGATGTACAGGATAGATTACATATTTACCATAAACAGCTCATCTTATTCACATCACACTCAGTGTCGGTGCTGGGCAGGAGGCGCTGAGCTGTCATGGTGCCCCATCTCCCCCATACACTCTGCACTAATAAACAAGCCCAGGAGCAATGAATAGACGGGCGCACAAGACCCAACGCATTACCTGAGCCGGAGCGCGGCCAAGTAAGGAAATATGAATAATACAAAAAGAAGGAGTGTCTGGGCCCGCAGGACCCACCGCTGGTCACTGTTTTAAAGTGGCCGCAGCATGGCTGCTGATCTTTAACAAGCAGCAGGCGCTGCGGCCACTTTAAAACAGCTGCTACTGAGCAGACGGCAGGGGGCCCCCTGGGGGATGGGGGCCCTAGGCAATTGCCTGGTTTGCCACGCCCTAACGCCGGCCCTGTATACGGCAGTGCAGGGGACCATAGAAGAGAGGCCGGCCGCATCTATACATTATACAGGAGCATAGCAACAGACCCGGGTGATCTGTCAATTAGTACAGGTACTACTACTCCCATCATGGAACAGTGTGTTCCATGCTGGGAGTTGTAGTACTACCTAAAAAATTTAAAAGATCAAGAAAAAAAAGTGAAAAACACACACCCACTACATTTTTATTATTGTTAGCTGTATGTTTAGTGCCCTGCCTGCACACATAAATTGATCCCTGTTTAAAAAATTAATAAAAATGTTGTTATAAAAGAGAAAAATGCCATTACATACAATTTTTTCCTTCACTACTGTATCTTTTTAATTTATTTTTTAATGGTACCCTACAAAATGTTATTAAAAAAGGCATCTCCATCACGTTTTTTGATAACTATAGTCCAAAAAAGAATAAAAAACACCTGCAAAAAAACAAAGTTAAAACCCACATGTCGTTTTTCTTGGCGATTTTTCACTCCCATAGACTTCTATGGGAGGAAAGCGCCACGATTTCAGGAAAAAATAAATGATGCGACTTTGCAAAACCGCCAAGGAGCCAAGTGGAAAAAGAATTTTGTGATTCCTCATTGATTTACAGCTAACAGAAGGCTGCAGCGTTCTTTGGCCAAAAAAAACGCCATGCGGCAGAATTGGCATTTTTTATGCATATGAAATAATACTTCATTTTTATATTTCTATATACATTTTCATATGTACGCTTACTTCTGTATTTATATCTATATCTATTGTCTGACCATGTAGTTTATTTGGATCTGCGATAAAATGATGTGGTATTCATGTGGGATGGACATTTTTCTGTAGAATTTACATTCCTCCGGACGGCGGCCATGTTTTGGAGGCCAGTTTTCTCTAATCTCATCTTTCCCTAGCGTCCCTCAGCAGCACAATATGGGGTGTTTCACGCCCCTGTGCGCTCACGGGACTGTAGAAATTTTAATAGGAAAAGCAATTGGGAGTCCCCTCCCCCTAGCCCATATAACGGGCTTTACCTCTAACATCCGCAGAGTTTTCTTTTGTCCCGCTGTGCGTTGCATGGGCTCCCGCGTCTCCCGTGTGACAGCTGTTACACGGGCGGGCGGCGCTCTGCGCCGTTCTCATGTGGGGAGTGAACCGAAGGGCACAGTGTGTCCCTTCCGGTTTAAATTTTTTGCTTTTTTTTTGCACAATTTTCTTAAAAATTGCGCGGTTCATTCTCTTTACTTCTTTCTTTTAGTGTAGCTCTCTGGTGCTGTAGCTACTATGCTAAAATTCTTTCCTTTTTCTTGCCTCCTCTTTTCCCTGGATCAGGTGATCCTGGAGGGGGCGGGGCTAGTATCGGGCGTGAAATTTCAAACATATTTAAACCCTGCCCTTTTCCCTGTTCTCTCTCTGCTGTCAAGACATTTGCTTGTCGGCTAGACGGAGAGTTTGTAGATCTGAGAGATTGACTTATTTCTTCTCTCTGTTTTTCTTCGCTTTAGAGCATGAATGCCTCTTATTCTAGCCTCTTCTTTGGGCATTTTTAGGTTCTTGTTATCTGGCAATACTGGTGGCGGTAAGGCCACCTCCAAGAGAAAGCATTTCTCTTGTAGAAAATGTGACACTCCAATCCCTGACGATTACCCTTATGCTGAGTGTAATATGTGTAGGCCCAACCCAATGGACACAGATGAACCCACAGTCAGGGATGTAGTGATTTGGGTTCAGGACTCTTTAAAAAAACTAGAGGACAAATTATCCTTGTCCAGGTCCAAGCCTAAACGATCTAGAAGAGATGTGGGTCCATCTCTAGGCGAGGACTATACTGTTGTCGATGTGGCGTATCCTTCCACTGATTCTGAAGAAGAGAAATATTCAGCCCAGAGTCTGTTCCCCATTGAGAGGATTCAGAAACTAATCAAGTTAGTGCAGACTGAGGGATTGCCAGAGGATGAGAAGGCCCCTTCTACTTCCAAAGGGCCTAGGGTCTTCTCCTTTGATGAGACCAAGAAATCCCTTATGAAAAGGGTATTTAAAAATCCTGAGAAGGCTCCTGTTCTAGCTAAGAGGTTTCGAACCTTGTACCCCTTTTCTGAGGAAAAGACCTCTTCCTGGGTTGAGTCACCTAAAGTAGACTTCACTGTCTCCAAATTATCAAAGAGGACCATTCTCCTTGCTGAGGATGGATCTAATTTGAAAGATCCTATGGACAGGCAGATGGAACTCACATTAAAAAGAGCCTATTCTATGGCCTCTGGTTCTAATATGGTGGCTGCTGCCACTCATGAAGTGAGTAGGGCTTTGAGAAGATGGTTATCTCAAGCCCAGGATGACATTGACTCAGGGGTCAAAAGAGACGAAATCCTTGATAGTTTCAAGAAAGTCAACTTAGCCATGGATTTTTTAGTTGATTCGGCCTTGCAACAGATCACCCTCGCTTCCAGAGCCATGGCCCTCTCTACTGTCGCCCGTAGGGCTTTAAGGATACGCCCTTGGGGAGCTGATAACTCTTCTAAATCTCAGTTATGTAACCTTGATTTTTCCCCGGAGAAATGATTTGGCCCTCAGTTAGACGACATTATGGAGGGTATGTCTGATCGAAAGGGGAAGTCCTTGCCCCTTCCTAAACCCGTACGCAGGATCATCAGTAGTGGATACTCACCTCCCAGATCCAGATGTTGGCGTCAGAGTTACAGGGGAAGAGGTTCCAGAGGCCAGAAGAGAGGTGCTGGTTCTTCTAAAGAAGGAAACAAGAAGTCAGACTTTTGATGTTTTGCTTCTTCCTGTGGGGGGCCGTCTTCATTTTTTTCTTCCTGCCTGGGAACGTTTAATACAGAACAAGTTTATCCTATGAATAATTTCAGACAGGTACTTACCTCTTCTCCATCAGTGCCCTGGGGAAAGGATGATTTTTTTCTCCCCAGTTGAGCTCTCCAAGGAGAGAGATACTGGAGGAGTATATTCTGGAGCTTCTTGCCCTAAGGGCAGTAGAACCAGTTTCCCCTTCCGAAGTAGGAAGGGGAGTGCACTCTCCCGTCTTCTTAGTTCCCAAACCATCAGGCAAATTTCGGTTAATAATAGATCTCAGGTGTCTAAACCAGTTTACTGTCAGGAAGACATTCAGAATGGAGACTATCCGCACAGTGAAGCCAATACTTCAGCAGGGGGATTTTCTAGCATCACTGGACCTGAAGGATGCATACTTCCACATCCCCATTCACAGGTCATTTCGGAAGTTCTTAAGGATTGCAGTGTGGGTTTAGGGAACCCTATTGCATCTTCAGTTTCGAGTCCTACCCTTTGGGATCTCGACAGCCCCCTTCATTGTTACGAAGGTAGTCTCCGCCATGATGGCGGTGCTTCGTCTAAAGGGAATAAAAGTTGTCCCTTACCTGGACGATTGGCTGCTATTAGCAGAGTCCAGAGAGTTATTGAAAGATCATATTCAGATAACTCTCAACTTTCTTAACGATCTAGGCTGGATAGTAAATCAAGAAAAAATTTGTCACCAGAGACTCGATCAGCCCGGAATCGCCGCAAATCGCTCCGGGCCCTGCCTGGTGCCTGGCGAGAACAAAATTCCCACGGGCGTACAGGCACGCCCTGGGTCCTTAAGCAACAGGGCGTACCTGTACACCCTAGGTCCCTAAGTGGTTAAGAATATGGTTATGGTTAGAGTTTTTGGCATGGTTGCCAGGCACATCTTCTTGAACGCTGCTAAAACTGGAAAACAGAAAACAAACAGCACTCCAATTTACTTTACTGCCAATGAGACAAAATTAGAACAGTTAGGCGCCTTTTGCCAGAAGGATACTCAGATGGGATACTTTCCATCCCAGCCTCACCTGTCTCTGGTCTTTCTGGGCTGGGACATTAAGTGGGGTCCTCTAGACTGAACCCCTCCATTGGATTTACAGTGGTGTTCCACAACACCTTGCTTAGACTAGAATGGGAGATGGTGGGGCTTATTGTGACAACCATCTGAACAGCAGCAGCTTGGGCCACTGGGGGACAAACTGTTGGTGCCTGATGGACCGGCCAAACCTCCTCAACGCCAGGAGGAGGACGGGGCGCATCAGCAACAGACTTCTTCTTGGGCCCGGATACGTACTTTGGAGCTGTTACGGGCATCTCGGCAGGAAATGCTCCTCTTTGACTTCACCTTTTACTTTAGGGGACAGCAGGCTGAAAGGATCTGAATTCCAGTCCTCTGAGGTGAAGTACACAAAGTTGAGCTTCGTGGGATTCTCTGGTTGGGTCACAGCTGCCGCCCATTCCCCTCAAGCACTCTAGACTGGTGTGTATTTCACTATCTCCCCACTCTCTAAGGAGTGTAGGTGGGTTGGGAGATAGTCTCTCTTCATTGCTCTTCTATTGACCAAGATAGTGCCGCCATGGTGGCAGTCCATCAACGTGCCAAACCCCCTGACTCTGTCGAATTGGATCACCGTGGCCGAACTAGGGGTGGCTCTCCTGCTCTGGGGTGCTCCAACATCCTGATATACAGGTGCTGCAGGTGCTACTGCTTAGTATCTCCTTGCTGGGCTTGTCGCACCTCATAAGGAAGGTCTCTTGGACCATACTCTCGCCTCCTCTGCTCACTCATTTCATCCAGTATAGCAGCCATTCGGGCCTCTCGCTCGGCCCTTTCAGACAAGGCCGCAGGGATTGGGGGGTGCTCCATTCCCAGCGGAGGCAGGAGACATTGGTACATGTAGTGGACTATTTGTGGCTCATCACCAAATACCCACCGAGGCAGCGGGGGTGACTTGGCCATGGCATAGGCTGTGGGACCTGGGGTGCAGACTCTTGGCTTGAAGGAGTAGGAGTAGAAAAGCGGCTTCCGTCGGGGTACTCACTTCAGATTCTTCCGTAGCGATCTTCACCCCAGGATCCCAGGTCCGGTGATGTGGTGACAGCCTCACCGGCGATGTGCTTCTGGACGATGCCGGAGTTCCGCCAACTGGGGTTACTGGCCAACTGCTGTCGTCCTCGGGTAGCGGGACTTGGATACACCGCTCGTCCATCGACAGCTTCTGAAGGTAATCCACCAGTGCTTGGAAAACTTCTGTGGCGGCGGCCGCAACTTCTCTGGTGCTGCACACCATCTTGGATCTCACAGGGACTCGTGATTCCGCCATGTTGCTCCGCTCACTCGGTTCCGGTGGTCTCAAAAGGTCCTGCTGTGCACTGCCTTTTATAGAAGACTCTGGCAAGATGGCTGCCGGCTGGAAACACGTCAGCAGTGCACCCTCTTCAGCCGGCCCCTGGGCAACAGGGGCCGGCTCTTTAGTTCCCACCTTGGATTCGGCATGGAGTCCTGACTTCCACGCCCAGGGGTGGGACGCAGACTTTCGCGGGCATTCTTCGCACACTTTTCTCCTACTCCATTAACCCTTGCAGGAACCGGACATTTTGTATAACGCAACATGGCTTTTGTTTGCACTTTGCACATGACAGACACAGACTTTCAGACACAGACATGACGGACTATCACAATGGCAGACAAACTTTTCTCCTCCCCCTCTATTTCACAAGCGCCTCTTTGCATAAATGCTTTTAACAGAAAAAGTCCCGTACAAAACTGGTGCAATTTTTGTCAAACGGACGTGCGTTTTTTCTGCAATATGGACACAGTCACAGACTGGGGGGGAGGGGGGGTTCTTGCATAAGGCACACACCTGTATCACGTTCGTAAGACATCAAAAGTTGTGGTGTCGGTTGAGGGTAATGTGTGAATTAACCTTTTTGTGACACCAGGGCGTGGTTGACCTATACACCACCCGAGGAAGACCATCTTCTCCTGTGCCAGGCATGGGGCAAATAATTATTCTGGTGCAAGGTTACGGATAACTGGCTTTACTGAGGTTGGAAAGATGGTACAATCCGTTACAGCTCAGATTAGCATGAAGGAGATGCAGGATGAACTTTGGGAAGCTTATCGGCTTGCTGGGGCATATAGTTGATTTTGCTGTAAATGATTGGCTTGATTTGTATGCAACCCACGCTAGACTCTAGTTACTTGGACTTGACTGACTTGACTTGAATTGATCCCCAGACTGTAGTGCTGACCGCAAGGCTTTGACTTTCATCTGGGTACTGGGGTTAACTGGTAGTAGACGCATGGTTGCTGGACTAGGCCTCAGGCCTCCTTCAGAATCACCCCCCAGACTCCTCAGACTTCTCTCCACTGTACCACAGCAATAGACTGAACTCTGGTTACAATATATACGGAGTAGGTTTTGAGCATTCCCATTTTGAGCAGATAAGTCACATGGTTCACCCCTGCATTCTTAACAACAGGTTTAAGGTTTAAAGTTACAAGTACATAGAGAATACCAATAACTTAACCATTGCATAACATTGCATTATACTGTTAAACATCCTGACCCAAGATGGACATTGAAGCAGCATCTGCCACACAAGATGGGCAGGAGTACAGAAAAACACGTTATTCTATACTGGGTCACCACATATTCACACATTGGAATATCCACACGAAAATCTCTGTGTGGACATTCAGCAGACTGCGGGCGCCGGCATGATACGGGAATGCACCGTCTCATAGATGGCAATGCATTCCGTGCGGAGGCCACAGAAAGAATGGTCATGTCAATTCTTTCCGTGGACACCAGAATCTGTTTCGGATATTTCTGCCGCAGAACTTTTGCTGTGTGCACAGTGCAGCAGAATCCCATTGAAATCTGAATGGATGTTAGGCTAAGTTTCTACTTGGTTTTTTGTCCTGCGTTTTTTTGGTTTGAAAAAAATGCCTGAAAAAACGCCAGTGCAGGTACTGCAGGTACTACTACTCCCAACATGGAGCACACTCTGCTCCATGCTGGGAGCTGTAGTATCTGCATTAATAGGAAGATTGCAGCGGGTGTAATTTCTGACACCTGTTGCGATCTGTCTATTAATGTAGGTACTACAGCTCCCAGCATTGAGCAGAGTGTGCTCCATGTTGGGAGTAGTAGTACTTGCAGTTAAGGAAAGATCACAGCGGATGTCACTCCTGACACCCGCTGTGATCCTCCTTTAAAATGTATAGATGCGGCCGGCCGCTCTGCTATGGTCCCCTGCACTGACGTTTATATACACATATTCCTATTTCCCACAGAGTTGTGATTGGCTGGAACCATCTGGCCAATCACAGCTCTCTGCGGGAAATATGAATAGGTGTATATATACGGCAGTGCAGGGGACCATAGAAGAGCGGCTGGCCGCATCTGTATATTATACAGCAGGATCGCAACGGGCGATCTGTATATTAGTACAAGTACTACTACACCCATCATGGAACAGTGTGTTCCATGCTGGGAGTAGTAGTACCTAAAAAAATGTAAAAAATTAAGAAAAAAAGTGGAAAACATACACACACACACTACATTTTTATTATTGTCGGCTACATTTTTAGTTCCCCACCCGCCCACATAAATTGATCCCTGTTTTAAAGATTTATAAAAATGTTGTTATAAAAAAGATAAATTTCTTTAGATACAATTTTTTCCTTCACTACTGTATCTTTTTTATTTATATTTTTTATTGTACCCTACAAAATTTTATTAAAAAAGGTATCTCTTTATTAAAGTCCAATAAAGAATAAAAACCGCCTGCAAAAACGCCAAAGTTAAAACCCACATATAGTTTTTCTTGGCGGTTTTTCACTCCCATAGACTTCTATGGGAGAAAAACGCCACGATTTTGAAAAAAAATTCGCCAGTGGCTCAACATGCTGCGATTTTGGAAAACCGCCAAGGAGCTGAAAAACCCCAAAAAAGAGTGAAAAAACCAAAAGGATGTAAAGGCAGCATACGCCAAAAGGATTAAAAAAACGCCAAAGTGGAATAAGAATTTAGTGATTTCTCATTGATTTACAGCTAACATCTGGCCGCAGCGTTTTTTTTGGCCGAAAAAACGCCATGCGGCAGAATTGGTGTTTTTCTTGGGGTTTTTCAAAAAAAATGAAAAAATGAAAAAAAAAAAACAAGTAGAAACTTAGCTTACTGAATCTTGGAAATTCTGCCATGTGAACATATGGGGAGATTTATCAAAAACTGTGCAGAGGAAGAGTGGTGCAGTTACCCATGGCAACCAATCAGATTGCTTCTTTAATTTTTAAAGAGACCTGTGAAAAATCAAATAAGAAATCTGATTGGTTGCTATGGACAACTGCACCACTCTTCCTCTACACAGGTTTTGATAAATCTCTTATACTTTGGTTTTCCTCATTGACTTGAGTGTGCAGGAATGCGCCATTTAAAATAAATAAATACAATATATCTATCTATCTATATATATCTGAATGTAGCAATATCCCCACAGTTTATAATAAGCCTCTAAATAGAGACATATGACATGATATGTATCGTGATTGTCTCTTTACACATCCATCGCAGAGTATTCCGTTTGACAATGTGCCATTTTCTGGCATTTAATTGTGATCTGACAGTGTTTCACCTTTTAGTTGGGGAGGACTTAGCAGAGCTGGAATAGTCGGGCACACAAGTCCCACTCTCATGAGAACTAATATATCTGTTTGCAGAGAGGTCCCTCTCTAATACACACACTCCCTGTCGGTATCTCGCACAGCCCCGTGACATCATTTACCTAATTCTGGAATCTCGCTAATAAAACATCTAGCACTCTCATGCTGTGGATTAGCTGGTGCTGACCAATGGCTGGAAGGACATTCCCTGTCTCGGGTTTAATATGACTCTTCTGGGAGCTCAGGGGTTAAGTTAGAACAAAAATGCCCAGCTAGGTCAGAATTATGGGAGGTCCTCCTGGTTGAAGTTAAAAGCTCATACACAGTCATTGTCCTGTGCAAGGCCCTTGGGGATGGAGGAACTGGCTAGAGAGAGTATCAGCCTGCTGGCCAAACCGGGTGTAGAATGTGGGGCCCCCAATTTATCCTCCATAGGAGCCGTATTTATTATGTTAAAATCCGCATTGGGAGCTGGTCTCCTCAACTTTCCATGGGCATTCAACAAAGCAGGAGGGATGCACACAGCGGTCACCGTGGAATTGGTAAGTAATAGCCTCTGGATATACAGCTAGAGCAGTGCTTCCCAACCAGCGTGTCTCCAGCTGTTGCAAAACTACAACATCCAGCATGCCTTGACAGCTTAAGGATGTCCGGGAATGCTGGAAGTTGTAGTTTTGCAACAGCTGGAGGCACCCTGGTTGGGAATCATTAAGCTAGAGCGATCTATCAATGCCTCCTAATCATGGTGGATTCATTTCTTCTCCCTCTAAGGCTAGAATTCCACTGAGGTTTTTCATGCAAAAACGCTGATTAAAAACGCCCATTTTGCCGCACAGTGTTTTTTTTTATGTGAAAAAAAACAAACAAACGCTGCAGCCAGATGTTAGCTGCAAGTCAATAGGGAATTGTAAAATGCCAAATCCACTTGCCGTTTTAAATATTTTTTTGTGTGTGTGTGTGTTTTTCAGCTATTTTTGGCTCCTTGGCAGTTTTTAAAAAACGACCTCTTGTTGAGACTTTTACTTTTTTTTTTTTTTTTGGGGGGGGGGGGGGAACCTTGACGTTTTCCTCCCATAGAAGTCTATGTGAGTATAAAAGAGCCAAGAAAACACAGGAAAAATTTTTAAGCCATTTTTAAGCCTAAAAATCTCTGTGGAATCCTAGCCTAAAGGTACATTCACACGAGTGGATCCCCAGCGCATATTATGTTGTGGATCCGCAGCGGAAGGACTGCTGTATGCTGTCTTTACCAGTGCCTGCTCGAAGCGGCAATACGCGGCTACAAGCCGACACACTGAAGCGATGTGCGAGTCCCTGGTGTACTCGCACACATCGCGGCCACTCCCCCTGCTCTATGAGCTAGGCCGAGAGCTGCCACGATGTGCGAGTATACTGCGCATGTGCAAGGTAACTCGCTGTGACTGCTTTTAGCGGTGTATTGACGCTCCGAGCAGGCACCTGTAAAGGTAGCATACAGCAGTCCTTCAGCGGCGGATTCGCTCATGTGAATGTACCCTTAGACAGTGTTTCCCAAGCACGGTCCTCACCTACCCCCAAAAGGACATGTTTTCAGGACTTAGTCTTTCACGGGTGATATAAAATTGTGCCGATGCCTTATGCACTGACCACAATTATATCGCCTGTGAAAGCCTAAGGAAATCCTGAAAATATGACCTTTTGGTGCTTGGGAAACAATGCATTAAAGTGGTACTCTGGTGGAAAACTATTTTTTATTTATTTATTTTTTATGAAATGGTGTCAGAAAGTTAAACAGATTTGTAAATGACTTCTATATAAAAATCTTAATCCTTTCAGTACTTTTTAGCAGCTGTTTGCTACAGAGGAAAATCTTAATTTTTTTTATTTCTTTTTTGTATTGTCCACAGTGCTCTCTGCTGACACCTGATGCCCGTATCTGGAACTGTCCAGAGCAGGAGAAAATCCCCATAGCAAACCTATGCTGCTCTGGACAGTTCCTGACACGGACAGAGGTGTCAGCAGAGAGCACTGTGGATAACACAAAAAAGAAATTCAAAAAGTAAAGAATTTCCTCTGTAGCATGCAGCTGCTAAAAAGTAACAAAAGGATTAAGATTTTTTTTTAATAGAAGTAATTTACAAATCTGTTTAACTTTCTGGCACCAGTTGATTTAAAAAAAAAAAATTCCAACGGAGTACCCCTTTAAGGCTAATGCTGCAGCAGCAAATCTGTCACATCTGTAAGAACAACAACTTTTCTTTCAGGTTGTAGTTAAAATCCACAACTGCGGATTTTTCTGTATTGTTACCGCAGCAACATCTAAAACACTAAAATTTATATCCTAAATCTGTGGTAGATTTTGATTTCACTATCTGGGTATGTTCACATGATGCCAATCTGCTGCAGGTTTTAAATACATGGATAATTAATTTTTGTTTATTTATTTGGGTTTAGAAACACTGCATATTTTCATTGCTTTTCTGCAACTGATCCACAGCTGATCTGCATCACGCTTAGGCTATGTTCACACGGAAGAATTTCTGCATGAAAATTCTGCAGTAAATGCAACAGAAATGTATTCCTTATTCACTTCAATGGAATTCCTGCAGTGGACATTCTGAATCTGCTGTGTGAATGGGACAGAGAAATCCCAATGAAGTGTATTGGCTATAAATTTTATGCAGAATTTTCATGCGGAATTTTGTGCGGATTTCCATGCACAAAATTCCGCATGAAAATTCTCCATAAAATTTATAGCCAATACACTTCATTGGGATTTCTCATGTGAACATAGCCCAGTGGTCTCCAACCTGCGGACCTCCAGATGTTGCAAAACTACAACTCCCAGCATGCCCGGACTGCCAACGGCTGTCCAGGCATGCTGGAAGTTGTAGTTTTGCAACATCTGGAGGTCCGTAGGTTGGAGACCACTGACACAGCCTTTAACCTCTTAAGGACCCAGCCATTTTACACCTTAGGACCCGGCCATTTTTTGAACATCTGACCACTGTCACTTTAAACATTAATAACTCTGGAATGCTTTTAGTTATCAATCTGATTCCGAGATTGTTTTTTCGTGACATATTCTACTTTAACATAGTGGTAAAAAAAAATTTGTAACTTGCATCATTTCTTAGGGAAAAATTTGAAAATTTTATGAAAAATTTGAAAATTTTGCATTTTTCTAACTTTGAAGCTCTCTGTTTGTAAGGAAAATGGATATTCAAAATATTTAAATTTTTTTTTCACATATACAATATGTCTACTTTGTGTTTGCATCATAAAATTGACAAGTTTTTACTTTTGGAAGACACCAGAGGGCTTCAAAGTTCAGCAGCAATTTTCCAATTTTTCACAAAATTTTTAAACTCACTATTTTTCAGGGACCAGTTCAGGTTTGAAGTGGATTTGAAGTGTCTTCATCTTAGAAATACCCCACAAATGACCCCATTATAAAAACTGCACCCCCCAAAGTATACAAAATGATATTCGGTCAGCCTTTTAACCCTTTACGTGTTTCACAGGAATAGCAGGAAAGTGAAGGAGAAAATTCACAATCTTCATTTTTTACACTTGCATGTTCTTGTAGACCCAATTTTTGAATTTTTACGAGGGGTAAAAGGAGAAAATGTATACTTGTATTTGTAGCCCAATTTATCTCGAGTAAGCACATACCTCATATGTCTATGTAAAGTGTTCGGTGGGCGCAGTAGAGGGCTCAGAACCGAAGGAGTGACAAGGGGATTTTGGAGAGTACGTTTTTCTGAAATGGTTTTTGGGGGGCATGTTGCATTTAGGAAGCCCCTATGGTGCCAGGACAGCAAAAAATACCCACATGGCATACCATTTTGGAAACTAGACCCCTTGAGGAACGTAACAAGGAATAAAGTGAGCCTTAATACCCCACATGTTTCACGACTTTTGCATATGTAAAAAAATAAAATAAAATTTCACTAAAATGTGTGATTCCCCCCAAATTTCACATTTTTGCAAGGGTTAATAGCAGAAAATACCCCCCAAAATTTGTAACCCCATCTCTTCTGAGTATGGAGGTACCCCATAAGTTGACCTGAAGTGCACTACGGGCGAACTACAATGCTCAGAAGAGAAGGAGTCATATTTGGCTTTTTGAGAGCAAATTTTGCTCGGGGGCATGTCCCATATAGGAAGCCCCTATGGTGCCAGGACAGCAAAAAATACCCACATGGCATACCATTTTGGAAACTAGACCCCTTGAGGAACGTAACAAGGAATAAAGTGAGCCTTAATACCACACACGGGTTTCACGACTTTTGCATACGTAAAAAAAAAAAATAATTTTTCATTAATATGGGTGTTTCCCCCCAAATTTCACATTTTTGCAAGGGTTAATAGCAAAAAATACCCCCCAAAATTTGAAACCCCATCTCTTCTGAGTATGGAGGTACCCCATAAGTTGACCTGAAGTGCACTACGAGCGAACTACAATGCTCGGAAGAGAAGGAGTCATATTTGGCTTTTTGAGAGCAAATTTTGCTCGGGGGGCACTTCGCATTTAGGAAGCCCCAATGGTGCCAGGACAGCAAAATAACCCCCACATGGCATACCATTTTGGAAAATAGACCCCTTGAGGAAGGTAACAAGGGGTACAGTGAGCATTTACCCCCCACTGGTGTCTGTCAGATCTTTGGAACAGTGGTCTGTACAACATTTTTAATTTGCACAGCCCACTGTTCCAAAGATCCGTCAGACACCAGTGGGGGGTAAATTCTCACTGCACCCCTCATTACATTCCGTGAGGGGTGTAGTTTCCGAAATGGGGTCACATGTGGGGTTTAGTTTTTTTTGCGTTTGTCAAAACCGCTGTAACAATCAGCCACCCCTGTGCAAATCACCTCAAATGTACATGGCGCACTCTCCCTTCTGGGCCTTGTTGTGCGCCCCCAGAGCACTTTGCGCTCACATATGGGGTATCTCCGTAGTCAGGAGAAATTGCGTTACAAATTTTGGGGGGCTTTTTTCCCCTTTACCTCTTGTCAAAATGAAAAGTATAGGGCAACACCAGCATGTTAGTGTAAAAAATTTATTTTTTTACACTAACATGCTGGTGTAGACCCCAACTTCACCTTTTCATAAGGGGTTAAAGGAGAAAAAGACCCCCAAAATTTGTTAGGCAATTTCTCCCGAGTACGGCGATACCCCATATGTGACCCTAAACTGTTGCCTTGAAATACGACAGGGCTCCAAAGTGAGAGCGCCATGCGCATTTGAGGCCTGAATTAGGGATTTGCATAGTGGTGGACATAGGGGTATTCTATGCCAGTGACTCCCAAACAGGGTGCCTCCAGCTGTTGCAAAACTCCCAGCATGCTTGGACAGTCAACGGCTGTCCGGCAATACTGGGAGTTGTTGTTTTGCAACAGCTGGAGGTTCCATTTTGGAAACAGTAGCGTACCAGACGTTTTTCATTTTTATTGGGGAGGGGAGGGGGGCTGTGTAGGGGTATGTGTATATGTAGTGTTTTTTACTTTTTATTTTATTTTGTGTTAGTGTAGTGTTTTTAGGGTACAGTCACACGGGCGGGGGGTTACAGCGAGTTTGAGCTGCCGCGCAAAATTTGCTGCATCGCAAACTTGCAGCCTGATACTCACTGTAAGCCCCCTGCCCATGTGAATGTATCCTGTACATTCACGGGGGGGGGGGGGGGGGGCCTCCAGCTGTTGCAAAACTACAACTCCTAGCATGCACAGTCTATCAGTGCATGCTGGTAGTTATAGTTTTGCAACAGCTGGAGGCACACGGGTTGGGAAACACTGAGTTAGGAAACAGACAATGTTTCCCAACCAGTGTGCCACCAGTTGTTGCAAAACCACAACTCTCAGCATTCTCAAACATGCTGGGAGTAGTAGTTCGACAACATCTTTACAGCCAGATGTTGCCGAACTACAACTCCCAGCATGCTTGGAGTTGTAGTTTTGCAACATCTGGAGGACTACAGTTTGCAGACCACTAATACAGTGGTTCCCAATCTGTGCCCTTCCAGATGTTGCAAAACTACAACCCCCAGTATGCCAAAACTGTCCAGGCATGCTGGGAGTTGTAGTTCTGCAACATCTGAAGGGCCAGATGTTACAGAACTACAACTCCCAGCATGCCTGGACAGTAAGGGCATGCTGAGGATGTGTAGTTTTGCAACATCTGGAAGGGCACAGTGGTCTCCAAACTGTGGACCTCCAGATGTTGCAAAACTACAACTCCCAGCATGCCCAGACGCCAATGGCTGTCTGGGCATGCTGGGAGTTGTAGTTTACAGGGTCCCAATACAGCAATGCATGTCGCTTTACGGCGACGTGCATTGCTGTAAAGGGCCCGACCGCGGCTGAAGATCTACTCACCTGTCGCCGCCGCCGCCGTCTTCCTCGCCGGGATCCGGGTCTTCAGGGACGAGGTAAGTACCGGGGCCGGGCCCCAGCACTCCCCCGTCCCCCGCTGCGTCCTCCGGTCTTCCTCCCGTCCTCTCCGGACTTTCAGGGGCCGGGCAGGGCGGGAGGAAGTAACCGCCCCCCCTCCTGCGATTGGTCGGTTAACTAACCGACAGATCGCAGGGGGATCGGAGGATGTGGCAGGCTTGCCACCTCGCTCCTATACGTTAGCATGGTCCTGGCTGTCTGTGACAGCCGGGATCATGCGAAATTACCGGGCGGTCGGGTCCCAGAGACCCGATCAGCCCGGTATCGCCGCAGATCGCAAGGGCGATTTCCCTTGCGATTTGCGGCGATCGCCGACATGGGGGGCCTACATGGCCCCCCTCGGCGTTTGCCCTGGATGCCTGCTGAAGGATTTCAGCAGGCATCCAGTTCCGATCTCTGCCCGGCGCGCGGCAGAGACCGGAAAACGCCAGGGCGTACTAGTACGCCCTGGGTCCTTAAGGCCCAGGGTGTGAGGGCGTATCCATACGCCCTGGGTCCTTAAGAGGTTAAAGGGGTACCCACCTCAAATTATTTTTCCCTTTTTTTTTTTTTTTTTTTTTAAATCAACTGGTGCCAGAACATTAAAAACACTTGTAAATTACCTATTTAAAAATCTTAATCCTTCCAGTACTTATCAGCTGCTGTATGCTTCACAGGAAGTTCTTTTTTTATTTCCTTTCTGTCTGACCACAGTCGTCTCTGCTGGCACCCCTGTCTGTCTCAGGAACTGTCCAGAGCAGGAGCAAATCCCCATTGCAAACCTATTTCACTCTGGACAGTTCCTGACATGGCCTGAGGTGTCAGCAGAGAGCACTGTGGTCAGGCTGAAAGAAATTTAAAAAGAAAAGAACTTCCTCTGGAGCATACAGCAGCTGATACGTACTGGAAACATTAAGATTTTTAAATAGAAGTCATTTACAAAACCGTTTAACTCTCTGGCACCAGGGGATTTAAAAAAAATAAAAAATACTTTTTTTTTTTTTTTTTAAGGCAATACTAATAAAACTGATCGATTTAAAACCCACAACAAATCCACAGTGCTGCAGAATCAAAATACACACTGTTGGTCAGTTTTTGTGTGAACATTGGGGGAGATTTAGGGTATGTTCATACTACAGAGTGTGAACGGAATCTCCGCTCGCAGAATTCAGCGAGCGGAGATTCAGACTGGCAGCCGGCGGTAGCACAGCGCGGCATTGCGCCGTCACCATTGAGAGCTATGCAGTGTTTGCGGATTTCTGCGCAAAGAATGAACATGTTCGTTCTTTGCGCGGAACAATTTCAGCGGCGGAATTGTCCGCCGCTGAAATTCCGCAGTGTGACCGGGTCTCGCGGAAACCCATTCACACTGATGGTAATGTTCACTGTGCGGACTTTTACTCACGGGATTCCGCAGTGTGAACATACCCTTATCAAAACCTGTGTAGAGGAAAAGTGATGCAGTTGCTTAAAGCAACCAATCAAATCGCTCCTTTTCATTTTTTTTGTATGATTGCAAGAAGCGATCTGGTTGCAATAGGCAACGGCACCACTCATCCTCTACACAGGTTTTTTTTTTTTTTCTTCCTTCTGGTTAATGGATAATTTATCATGTAAAGTAAATGTCACTGATTTGTGCATATCCCAACCCCTGCCTAACATAAATGTACCTTGTTGTGTTAGGAATGTCCCTAAGCTTGTGTTAGAATTCTACTGTATATAGTCTGTAAGGATGTGTTAATGCATAAAGGTTTTTAATTGCAGTTATTAAATACAAAGCCAGAAACAGATCATAAATGGATGGAGGGCCTGTATGAGGGGGCTGTAACACACTTAGTGTGCAGTTCTGAGCTGCTGGCGGACCTGGACTTGCAGATTTAGGCTGCGTCCCCACTGCGTTAGTGCTTCGCGGGGAAAACTGGTTGCCGACCTATACTGTAAAAGAGGGCAAAGGATGTCATTTATCTTAATGTCCTGAACAGAGTCACCTAGTGGCTCACGTCTGGACAGACGCATTATTTTAAACACTGTCTGCGACATTGTCCAGTCTGCTTAAAATTGCGCATGCATCCTGAATAAAGTCAATAGGTGAATCCAATGAGGCTATTGAAATGAATGACATGCGTTGCCTTCCGTTACAGTATACATCAGAAACCTGTTCTTAGCGGGATGCTGATGGATATGATTGATGGAAGCAGTAACGCAGCAGGGACCTAGCCGAAAACAGTGGCAAGTCCAGTTGCAGTCTCAAGTTATCCATGAATTGCAGGTGCTAGTGGCTAGCCGTGGTTATATTGTTGCATCTGGACTTATCACTGTTAAGGCGACAAGATCCAGTCCCACCTGCAGTTCAAATTGCACAAAATAGCTGCGACCACTAGCATTGCATGTAAGAGCACCCTACAGCAGAGCCTAAGACTTCTACTTTCAAGTCCATTCCTGGTCCTTTTTATTTTTATATATATATTTTTTATTATATAGTTGCAATTTAAAAAAGCAGACCATAAGAGTTTAGCTCCCGCTTCCCGATCTCAGGGTCTGCATCTACACTGCATTACCTGCATTTACTGAATAAGGATCTTGTATGTAGGAATGCAATGTCCCTCTTCCACCACAGCTACAATCCCTGGAGCTAAGCACTGTACAGGAAAAATCTCAACAATACCTCTTGTTGCTGTAAACATGGCAAGTTTAAGGCTTCTTACATACTGCTATAGTGCTCCATCAAGAACGACTGTCAAAAGACGGCGCAAGCAGTATTTTTTTTCTCCAGCTATTCTTCCCGACGGCCATTACACTACCGTGTGACAAGAGTAGTGTGAAAGGGGCCTAATATTGGCTTATCCAATGTTGTATTTTGTAAACTTATTTAATGCAGGTGGCAATTTGACCTAGACAGGCTTTAGAGATCTACTGTCTAAACATTAGACAATTATACTTTCTATAATTGTCAGCCGAACATTCGTGTAGCTGACAGGTATATGATATCTCCCATCTTGTACGCATTTATACACGTGGCACATCCGATGGTTCATGTTTCTTCAATTAGATAGGAAAAAACTCATTCAGACAGCTCTGGATTTGTGTTATCTCTCCCAGAGCAATAGATTTCAGTTGTAACTTTCTACCACTCCTCCATTCTTCCCTCTGTGAACATAAGTGGTCAGTGGAGAGACAGGTGCCCGCCATACCCTTTACACAGTTGAACAAAGTAAGCAGGTTTGGCCGACCTTATTCTAAGGTGTATGGGCCTATCACTGAGTTTATACCAAAACTCTAAAATGAAACATTTATTTAAATGTGCATTAGGATTCCAATAAGCCAGGGGTACTCCTCTGCTAGACATCTTATCCCCTATCCAAAGGATAGGGGATAAGATGTCTAATCGCGGGGGTCCCACTGCTAGGGCCGCTCGCGATCTCCTGCAGCACCCGGCATTCTAAACAAATGCCGGGTTCCTGCAGCAGTGATCGTGACATCACGGCCACGCCCCCTCCATTCATGTCTATTGGAGGGGGCGTGTTGTCTGACAGGCCCCCTCCCATAGACGGGAATGGCGGGGGCGTGACGTGACTGCATGAGGGGGAGTGGCCGTGATGGCACCAGAGTACCCCTCCTGGACCTTGGTATCATTCCCCTTCATGGCATGGTTCTGGTGTATCTTAGCAGCCGTAATATATTTTATTGGTCATATTCATAGCTGTATATTCCTTGTATCTGTCTGGTTATGCATTGGGGCCCCCGGAGCTGCTTGGATTTTTACGCTCTTTTGTTCAGATGAGTTCGCTGTCGTCCTATAGTGTTGTATCCAATTTCTGGAAACCTTCACTATGATGTTTGTAGAATGACACCTTGTTCTGTTGATTCTTATTTTTCTCTACACATTACAAGAACATATCTTTGTATGTAGTGCAAGCTCTAACTAGACGGCTTCATTCTTCTTTAGCCTGATCCAGTTACCTATCTTTATCCCCGCCAATTCTCTATTAGGGCAGCATTTGGGATATAATGTTCTCCTGGTGAACAATAGAAGGATGAGACGTGTCATTCTACAATTCAGACTAATTGAAAGGCTTAAAGATATAGGGGAAGATTTATCAAAACCTGTGCAGAGGAAAACTTGCCCAGTTGCCCATAGCAACCAATCAGCTTCCTGCTTTCATTTTTATGAAGGCCTCTGCAAAATGAAAGAAGCAAGCTGATTGGTTGCTATGGGCAACTGGGCAAGTTTTCCTCTGCACAGGTTTTGATAAATCTCTCCCATAATGCTTATGAGACAAAAGTTACTTTTCATTATAATAAACATTTGTCTTTATTTTTAACAAATATCATTTTTTATATTTTAACTGGACTAGAGCAGAAAGTCTATTAACATGTTTGGCTACATATGTCACTATGACAACAAGAATAAAAATCGGAGTGCTGAGAATACAATACAGATAAGGTTCATTTTAACTAATGACAAATCCCGTTAGTGATGAAGGAAGTTTGTGTCCTTTCACATCAAACATGGAAGATCTGCTTCTGGTTTTTCTGTATGTCTTTTTAATCCAGAACAGAATATTTCAGTAGGCCATGGCCGGATTTTCTTTGAAATTAAAGCAGATTCCCCCTTCCTCATTAAGTTTAATGGGATATCCATCACTGATTCTCAACAAAAAATGATACTGTAGATCAGTGGTCTTCAACCTGCGGACCTCCAGATGTTGCAAGACTACAACTCCCGGCATGCCCGGACAGCCAACGGCTGTCCGGGCATGCTGGGAGTTGTAGTTTTGCAACATCTGGAGGTCCGCTGGTTGAAGATCACTGCTGTAGATGTTGTCATCTGCCCCATAGGTCACTTTCTTCTCCAACCGAACGCAGCTCCATTTTCTCCTGTTGCATCCAGTCAACCCAAAAAGATGGTCCTGGTAACAAGCAGCAGCCATAAGAAACGATTAGTTAAAGAGTTCCTGTCATGATCTTGTTAAATTTGATAATCCTCACAGTTCACTGCCCCCATCATAACCCCCCCCCCCCCTCCTGCCTTTATTTTTCTACCCTGATATTGCTCTGTATTTTCTGCTCAGTCTCAGTCGGATTCACAGACAGGGAAGAGGCGTTCCCCAGCAGGTGTGATATCATCTGAAGCCGTACAGGGGAGAACTTCCTCCCTCACTCTGCTACACACAGCCCAGAGTAGTTCAGTGTGTGAGATGAGCTATGATTGGCTAAGGCTGCACACACCCTCCCCTTAGCTCTCTAGCCTTCATTTCCTGATTTTGGACTTCTGCCAGGCCAGCAGGAGTCCTAAGTCTGTGCAAGAGGGGGGGGGGGGGGACCTGCTCTGGACAAGTAGGGAGACGCGTAGTGGCAGGTTTTTTAAACACAAATAAAACCTAGAAAATGTAATTTATTTTTTTAAACAAAGTGCCCATTTAACGGACTATGTATTCAATCCACAAGTTTTTTCTTCATGTACCAGTCAGAAATCTGGAAGCAGTTGTTTAGAACTAAACACGTGGAGAGAAACCATATTAGTAAAACACTCTGTAAAGGTACGTTCACATGGGTGGGTTACCTGCGAGCTTTCCGCTGCAGATTTTCTGCTGTGGAACCTTTGCAACAGATTACGTTGACCTCAATAAACAGATGCCCATCTGTTAACATACATGTCAGGAGCATCACCATGCATATATGCAGAACAGCGATAAAATTGTGAAGTGCAACCACCCTTAAGCCTACCTGTTTTTCTTATGCTCTTGCTATATCTTTAGGGTTCCCTCATATTCTTGATCAGTGGGCTGGTCATCCTTGGATATGCCTCATCCCTGTGTAATCATTCTACATACCAAGGTGTGGTTAAAGCTATATGTGGCCCGGCCATCGGAAAACTCTGTGGAATCTGCTTCATATTCAACCTCTTCATGATCTCTATAGCATTTCTCCGTGTGGTAGAGGATCAGTTGGAGAAACGTAAGTCGCAGTTTGTAAAATTTTCTATATGCATATTATAGGACATCTGCGGCAAAATACAACTTATCCCCTATCCACAGGATGGGGGATAAGTGTCTGATCGTGGGGGGAGTCCGACACCTAGGACCCCTGCGATCTCCTGCACTGGGCCCCACATTGCTCTGTGAGCGGCTAATGCGCGTAGAGTCGACCTCTCACCCCCCCTCACCATACAGTTCTATGGGAGAGGCAGGGAGGCACGAACGCTGCCTCTCCCATAGAACTACATGGAGGTGGCGTGTCGGCCGTGACGTCACGCTGCAGCCGGCATGCCACCTGCACGGGAGAACCATGGCCCGTGCAGGAGATCGCAGGGGTCCAATCGGTCAGACACTTATCCCCTATCCTGTGGATAGGGGATGAGTTGTATTTTGCCTCAGATGTCCTTTAATGTCGGCAGAGAAACAGTGCTCGGCGCAGCTGACAATTTTATTCCGTAAATGAATGAACTGCTGGACATGTACAACTCCTTTGTCAGTGCGGGGTGTTCTATTCCATGAAAACAAGTCCATCAACAATCCGGCATATAGAAATGTAAGAATGGCACTCGCCCATCTGATGATAAAACTGCTTTATTGTCAGATGGGTAAATGCCATTCTTACATTTCTATATGCCGGGGCCTTTAATGTAGTATAAATGGCATAGTACACAGCACTTCCCAATAATAAACAATGGATTTACAATTTACCACTCCCTGTGTCCAAAGGCTATGCTAGTCAACCAATCCAATTAATGTAACTGCATCCTTAGACAGGGATAATAGGAAAAACCTCTGTAAACCGCTATGGCACAGTGCAACATTTCAACCCTATTGTGGGTACTGCTTGAAAAAGACTAAGGGTTGACTTGTTGCACTGGAGAAATAATTTTTTTCTATTACCATTGCTTAAAGATGTGGTTACTTATTTTGGATTAATGTCCTATGTACTGTTTTGTGTGTGTGTGTGTATATATAATGGAATTTTTCTTCTCACAGTATGTGACTCTCTTCATGCAAATGTGACAGACTCCATGGGGGAAAACCTTCGACCTTGGTATGCAGATGAAAGATTAGCAATGAGCCTCCTCTGCCTGGTAGTGATACTTCCACTCTCCATCCCCAAGGAAATCAGTTTTCAGAAGTATACAAGGTAAGTGTCTGCCATGCACAAACAAGGTGATGTTACATGAGGGACACATTTGTGCTAGCAGTCTTATCTACATAAACCTGAACAACACATATTATGGAAGAAGCACACTGATTTGATGTCACCCTACTTTTTATTTTTTTGTTACTTCATAGGGGGGGGCCGCCGCTGGGACCCCCTGCAATCTCCCTGCAGCAGCCTGCAGTCTAAGCATAGCTGCGTCTGCAGTTTCGGAAACTGCCGGGCTTCCGAGACTGGGACGTGACGTCACTCCACGCGCCCTCCATTCATTTCTATGGGAGGGGGCGTAATGGCCGCAACGCCCCCTCCTATAGACATGAATGGAGGGGGCGTGGTGTGACGTCACGTCCCCATCTTGGAAGCCTTGCGGTTTCCGAAACTGCGGACGCAGCTATGCATAGAATGCGGGCTGCTGCAGGGAGATTGCGGGGGGTTCCAGCGCCGCCCCCCCACGATCAGACATCTTATCCCCTATCCTTTCAATAGGGGATAAGATGTTTTTGCCCGGAATACCCCTTTAAGTTTAAAGACCCATGTCTTAAAATGTACATTAGTTTTCCCGTATGAGCAGGGAACAGTTAAGCCCTAACTCTGTCACAGCCACTGTCCTTACCTATTGCCTATCAAACCCTCCCTGCTAAGTGCTAGGGACGCGTGGTCAAAATAATAAAATACAAAAAAAGTAGGAGTTGGGGAAACAGCTGGAGGCTCACAAACTGAGATACACTAAAACACGCAGTTAAATCAATGTCAGTCTGGCCGAGGTAGGTACCAGGAGATAGCAGGAACACAGAGCAAGAGAAGATTCAAGGGAAAAGCCAAAAATCAATAATAAAGCAGGAGGTGTCAGCTAAGGTATGACATTTCACAGACAATGAACTATTCACTGCTCCTAGAATATATAGGCAGGTGATCAGGGATACGCCTTCCTGAGGTGTAGCAGAGCTGAGAACCACACCCAGATGACACAGGTGAGCTCCAGTTCTAACCCAACTAGAGTAATTTAATTCTTCGTGTATGGTCAGAGCAAGACGTTACATTAGTCTAAAATTCAACAATGGAGTGTGACTAAAGAGGTTAGTTGTTCTTAGACAGTTGTTGGTAACTTGGCAGAAGTATAAACAAGGCAGGAAGGATATTAAATGGAAAAATACAGATAGACAAAGGAAAACCTACAGGTAGACAAGGAAAACAAAGGTAGGCGAAGGAAAGATTGAACAGAATCCGGATATAAAACTCAAAGCAATATGCCCCCAGTTATGTAAAATGTACAACAAAACAAACGAATGTGACAAAACAGTAAGAAATCAGCTGAATAAAATTTAATTCACAAATAGAAAGGCCAAATGAATACCGGAACTAATACATTGATAGGTTATTGTGGACTAAATAGAAATTATCATGGAGTGTGGAGAATTGGATAACAGTGATATTTAATGAAGAATCGCCAATCTGCAGTGGTCAGGGAGATGATGCTTTGTTTAGAGCTGTTCTAATGAAATATATGAAGATCCTGCCTGAAGAAAATAATCTGGTTTCTACAATTATTTACTAATATAGGATTATATGTTGGATTAAAAAAAAAAAATGGTGAGACGGAAATCCTTTCATCAACAGTCAATGCACAGGTGTACTTTTCTCACGTCATTGATAGAAATAGTATTGAGGATAAATGCATATCAAGTCAATAACATAGCCAGCAGATACTGAAAATGTATGGTGGGAATTCATAAATTGGTCCATGACAAGAATCCATCTTAGGCCCCTTTCTCACTGCCGGTATGCCCCGTCAAATACGGCCGTCAAACTACTTTTTCATTAATTTTATTTTTGTTGACTGCTGTAATTTTGACAGGTCATAACAACCAATAGCGGGTCCCGATGGACCCCATTATAGTCAATGGGGTCTGTTGAGCGCTGTTATTTTCGGAGAGAATAGCCAGAGAAAAAGACGATGCAAGCACAAATTTTTTTTTTCCTCCCGCTATTCTCTATCCTAAAATAACCCATTATTTTAGGATCGAGAATAGCAGGAGGAAAAAAAAAAAAATAGTGCTTGCACCGCCATTTTACATTCACACTGCCGTGAATCTAGCTTTACAAAGCTAATCCGTCACTGGCACCTCAAGAAGGTTGGAACCAGCTTGATGTAGAATATTGTATAATCCTTTTTTTTTTTTTCTCCCCTTCTACCTGATCTGGAAAAATATATACCACTAATAGACATAATTTTTATTACTGAAAATGAGGGCCCAAAGGCTTTAGCCCTTCTGCTCCACGGGAGGTTTCTGTCCTCCCTGAGCTCGCCTTAGGACATCCAAATTGTATGGGCAGTTTTATCTGTCTATGTATTTGCTATCTTGCCTTATCTAGGCCTCCAGCAATACAAGGGATATTTTTCTGTCCCTAAATCCATGGCTCACTATTAAAGGGGTATTCCAGGAAAAACTATATATATATTCAACTGGCTCCAGAAAGTTAAACAGATTTGTAAATTACTTCTATTAAAAAATCTTAATCCTTCTAATAATTATCAGCTGCTGAAGTTCAGTTGTTCTCTTCTGTCTGGCAGCAGTGCTCTCTGCTGACATCTCTGCTTGTCTCGGGAACTGCTCAGAGTAGAAGAGGTTTGCTATGGGGATTTGCTTCTACTCTGGACAGTTCCCGAGACACGTGTCATCAGAGAGCACTTAGACAGAAAAGAACAACTCAACTTCAGCAACTCATAAGTACTGAAAGGATTAAGATTTTTTTAATAGAAGTCATTTACAAATCTGTTTAACTTTCTAGAGCCAGTTGAGATATATATATAATAATGTTTTTTCCTGGATAACCCAATTTAATAATGTTAAGACTACTGATTCCTGCCGTGGCAGAAGTAAGCTACAGGAAATGTCAGCCTATTAAAAATAAAAAGCTGAACACTATTTATTTTATTTGTTTATTAAAAGAAATAGTAAAATGTGATATTCATATTCTGAACACTTGAAATTAGGTGTATTTGGTGTGAATTTCATTTAGATCCACATGTTCTTTATAGAAGTCCTTAGCCTTTCTCTGGAAAAAGAAGAAAAAACTACAGACTGAGGCGAACTAGAAGAATAATGTCAGGGGATAAGTCACTGGTTAGTCGGTCAGATGCCTTTAGGCTATGTTTATTCAGTGAATGGGACTTAATTTTAGCACACAATCTAGGTTGGTCCAACCTTTTTTCTCATAATTTCACATATCTCCAAGCAGTGTGTTGTCCCAAATAAAATATGGAAACCCAGTGAAGTGACCTAATTTTTTTTTTTCCTTGCACAGTTATAATATATGATGCTGCGTGTAATTTGCATTGGAATGCACTGATCTGAATAGTCAGATGTATGAACGGCCTGTACTCTGCTTATAGTGAGGAGGATATTTCTGAATCCCTGAATTGCCAATGTTATAGTATGTTCTTGAACTCACTGTGAGATTTTCTTATATGCTTACCAAAGATAGGATATATATATATATATATATATATATATATATATATATATATATATATATATATATATATATATATATATAATATATATAAACTTCCTCCGTAAGGAAACCGCACCCAACACCAGGTCCAGGTAAAGTGCAAGCTACAGGGTCTTTATTGCATCAAGAGAGACAATGCGACGTTTCGGCTAACAAGCCTTTTTCAAGCATGCTTGAAAAAGGCTTGTTAGCCGAAACGTCGCATTGTCTCTCTTGATGCAATAAAGACCCTGTAGCTTGCAATTTACCTGGACCTGGTGTTGGGTGCTGTTTCCTTACGGAGGAAGTTCTATGTGGATCCAGTGTGGCACACTGGGGGTTACACTGCACCACACCTGAGCAATCCTGTGCTGGAGTTCTCATAGTGATTAATATATATATATATATATATATATATATATATATATATATATATATATATATATATATATATATATAATATTTGGAGGGCACTGCTGTTACTTTTATATTAAATATCGAAGTGTGGTTGTCACGATTCGGCTAGCTGGAGGTGGATCCTCTGTGCCAGAGAGGGATTGGCGTGGACCGTGCTGGTGGACCGGTTCTAAGTTGCTACTGGTATTCACCAGAGCCCGCCGCAAAGCGGGATGGTCTTGCAGCGGCGGTAGCAACCAGGTCGTATCCACCAGCAACGGCTCAACCTCTCTGACTGCTGAAGATAGGCGCGGTACAAGGGAGTAGACAGGAGCAAGGTCGGACGTAGCAGAAGGTCAGGGCAGGCAGCAAGGATCGTAGTCAGGGGCAACGGCAGGAGGTCTGGAACACAGGCTAGGAACACACAAGGGAACGCTTTCACTGGCACAATGGCAACAAGATCCGGCGAGGGAGTGCAGGGGAAGTGAGGTATAAGTAGGGAGTGCACAGGTGATAACACTGATTAGGCCTGCTGTGCCAATCAGTGGCGCAGTGGCCCTTTAAATTGCAGAGACCCGGCGCGCGCGCGCCCTATGGAGCGGGGCCGCGTGCGCCGGGACAAGACAGACGGGGAACGGGTCAGGTACGGGAGCCGGGATGCGCATCGCGAGCGGGCGCCTCCCACGTCGCAAATCGCATCCCGGCTGGGAGTGATATTGCAGCGCACCTGGTCAGCAGGTCTGACCGGGGCGCTGCGAATGAGAGGATGCTGCGAGCGCTCCGGGGAGGAGCGGGGACCCGGAGCGCTCGGCGTAACAGTGGTTAGCGGTGTCAGTGGCCGTAGCTGTGTATCAGGAGAATATATATACATATATATATATAAATATACACACACAAACAAAAAGTTGTACAATAACAAAAAGAGTTCACTCGCACTCACCGGTCCTGTGGTAGTCCGTGTTTCAGATATTTCCGTAGTGCTGGGAGACAACTGGATGAGTGTGCTCAGAGGCTAACAGCCGTTTTCGCGCACAGCTGTGCGAACTCTTTTTGTTATTGTACAACTTTTTGTTTGTGTGTGTGTGTGTGTATGTATATATATAAATATATTCTCCTGATACACATATATATATATATATATATATGTGTGTGTATCTCCTGATACATTATAAATATATAAAATATATATATATAACCTCCTGATGCATTATAAATATATATAATTTTTTTATTTTTTATTGCCTCTTGCATGAAAGTGTTGGTTGTTGACATTTGCTTTATTATTGCTGTCTTTAATGTAATGGTACTATTCCATGTTGCTCAAGCATATTCCTGTTGTGCATTGTTTATATGTGATTGCATAGTGTTGTGTACCATTGTGCTGAGACAGTGAGTAGGGGAGCACAATTGCTTGCATTAGCTCATTGCACTACATTGAGGAATGTTTTAGTTGGTGGAGAGGAAGGAAGTCGTGCTTTGGCCCACCCCCTTTTTTTTTTTTCTTGGGAGAGGGAGAGAAATTTAATCTAGCTAAGTTTAGTGCAGACTCTCCTAGGGCTAGGATGGAGTGAATTTGGTCTAGCTTGGAGTGAGGAGCACCTGATCTACCTCTTTCCGTTAGTCCTTAAAGGGGTACTCCGAGGAAAAACTGTATAACTGCAGTACCATAGTCTAAGATCAGACAGTTTGCAGCCAATGCTGGGCTAAGGATGAAGTGTCATCTTAAATTAACTGGTGCCACAAAGTTAAACAGATTTGTAAATGACTTCTATTCAAAAATCTTAATCCTTCCAGTACTTATCTGCTGAATGCTCCAGAGGAAGTTCTTTTCCTTTAGAATTTTTCTGTCTGACCACAGTGCTCTCTGCTGACACCTCCATTTTAGGAACTGTCCAGAGCAGGAGAAAATCCCCATAGTAAACCTCTCCTGCTGTTGACAGTTCCTGAGACAGAGGTGTCAGCAGAGAGCACTGTGGTCAGACAGAAAAGTAATACAAAAAGAAAAGAATTTCTTCAGCTGTTAAGTACTGGAAAGATCAAGATTTTTAAATCGAAGTAATTTACAAATCTGTTTAACTTTCTGGCACGAGTTAATAAAAAATATATATATATTTTTCACCGGAGTACCCCTTTAATGTGTGGAACCCCCCCCAAGCTGACACTTAATCCTAAACCAAGCAATAGGCTGCAAACTGTGTGATCTTGGACTATGTTTTCTACAGTTTTTTTAAGGATGTTTGAACCTGGCACTAAGTTATGCTGCCTACGGTTCCCGTTAACCATGAACCTGCTAAATCAACTCTGACCACTAGATGGCATTGCAGTTTCCTTTTTATGTTTGTCCAACAGGACAGGATTTGCACAATATAGAGTTCTTAATGTTTTTTACGGTCATTTTTATAAACTTTTGACAAGTTGTCCAGACATATCAGAAGTTAATTGCTCCGGGTCTAGACCCACTGCGATCGTGGGTAGTCGCTGGCTGCTCCATAAACTATAATGGTGTGCATGAGTTGGATCGGTCAGCTGCTGGGGAGAAAAGTTTTTCTTCACCCAGCTATAACTCTCAATAGCAGTGGGTCTCTGGACTGAGACCTGGAATGATCTGACATGTTCTCCAGAGTTTGTAAAATAAGTTTAGGAGTTTGTAAAATAATAGTAATATTTGCTCATGCATTATTTGTACTATCTATGTTATAAATTATGATTAATAGAGAGAGACTGAGAGTCTCTCTACCCCATTCCCCTGAAGCTGCTGCATTAAAGCTTTCACTCCTCTTAGCTGGTTCCTGATGACAACTCCCCTGGTCAACCAATCACTGGGCACAGTGGTCTTCCCTTTCAGTTAGTGGCTGAGCAGGGCAGTTTCAATTGGTATAATGTGTGGTAATGAGTGTGATGCAGGGCAGATGGAATTACCCAAGGGGCAGATGGCATTAACCTCTCTTGACGCCAGGGTGTGTTTATCCTTAATACCACTCGAAGGTATACCGCGGGATCCTGGGCTAAGCACGGGGGCAATAAGGACTCTGACACCAAATTACGGAACAAGGGTAGCTTTACTGAGTTAGACACGTGGAATAGTCTATACAGCTTAGCCAGGCCCACGGAGGTGACCAGTGACTTTAGAGGCAATCGCTGGCTGTCGTATATCTGGAATTTTCCAAAGCATTTGATACGGTTCCACATAAAAGGTTGGTGCATAAAATGAGAAGAACTGGGCTGGGGGAGAATGTGGGTGAGTAACTGGCTCAGTGATAGGAAACAGAGGGTGGTTATTAATGGTACTTATTCTTATTGGGTTATTATTACTAGTGGGGTACCACAGGGGTCCGTCTTGGTTCCTGTTATATTTAATATATTAATGACCTTGAAGAGGGGTTGAATAGTAAAGTAGCAATCTTTGCAGATGATACTAAACTCTGTAAAGCGGTAAACACAATAGAGGACAGTGCACTGTTACAAATGGATCTGGATAGGTTGGAGGTTTGGGCTGGGAAGTGGCAGAAGAGGTTCAACACTGATAAATGTAAGGTAATGCACATGGGCAGGAAAAAATCTAGGCTGGGATTATGGAATAAATGGGAGCACACTTGGGACGACTGAGGTGGAAAAGGACTTAGGAGTCTTAGCTAACAGTAAATTTAGCTGTAGTGACCAGTGTCGTTCAGCTGCTGCCAAATAAAATCATGGGGTGCATCAATAACGGCATAGATGCCCATGACAAGGAAATAATTCTACCGCTGTACAAATCACTAGTCAGACCACACATAGAATACTGTACAGTACTGGGCACCAGTGTACAAGAAAGCTATAGTGGAGCTGGAGAGGGTTCAAAGACGGGCAACTAGAGTAATACGGGGAATGGGAGGACTACAGTACCCAGAAAGATTATCAGAATTGGGGTTATTTAGTTTAGATTAAAAAGGCTTTGGGGAGACCTAATAACTATGTATAAATATATCAGGGGACCGTACAGAGATCTGTCCCATGACCTATTTATACCCAGGACAGTATCTATAACAAGGGGCCATCCTCTACGTTTAGAGGAAAGAAGGTTTCTACACCAGCACAGATGGGGGTTCTTTACTGTAAGAGCAGTGAGACTATGGAACTCTGCCAGAGGAGATGAACTCTGTAAAAGAGTTCAAAAAGGGGACTGGATGCATTTTTGGAGAATAACCTCACTGGTTATGTATACTAGATTTATAGGGACAGAACGTTGGTCCAGGAATTTATTCTGACTGCCATATTTGGAGTTCGGAAGGATTTTTTTTATCCCTAGTATGAGTTTTTTTTGCCTTCCTCTGCATCAAATCAGTAGGGACTCATTAGGGTTATAGGTTGAACTTGATGGACTCTGGTCTTTTTTCAACCTCATGAACTATCTTATCCCCTATCCAAAGTGTCTGATCGTGATGGGTCCAACCGCTGGGACCACCTGTGATCTCCTGCCCAGCACATCTCTCCATGATCTCCGCTCAGTGCATGGATCGGTGGCCAACACACCCCTCCATGTATCTCTATGGGAGAGTGTTTGGGTATCTCCAGCTCTCCCATAAAGATACATGGAGGGGCATGTTGGCCACCATTTTGTGCAGTGGTTGACAGTAATCCGCGCATGGAGCAGAGATCTCTCTGTGCACAGAGACTGGGTGTCCAGGGCAGGAGATCTCAGTGGTCCCAGCGGTCAGACCCCCCTCAATCATACTTTGTTGCATAACATCTTATCTTACAATAAGGAACTAAGTAACCTTTTTATAGAGACAAGGCAAGAGTTATCTAAACCTGTGCAGAGGAAAAGTTGACCATAGCAACCAATCAGATCGCTTTTTATTTTCAAAATGAAAGAAGCGAGTTGATTAGTTGCTATGGGCACCTAGCCAACTTTTCCTTTACACAGGTTTTGATAAATCTCCCCCATAGTCTGTAACTTAAGAAGTAAGCTAATTTTATTTATTTTTTTCCTTTTTTGTCACATTCCTGTATGAGGGATTGACTTGAGTGGAATAAATTTCTTTGCCACCATTCTGGGGTTCATACAACCTGCTCTTTAAAGTGTTTACATAACATGTGTGCATTTGCGAGATATTGTTTTACTGAATCAGTAGACCAATCTCACCATGGCTGATTAATAATTCCTCCACCCCCCCCCCCCCCCAACCTTCCAGAGTTATTTTGATTAGCTGTTTTTACTGTAGAGGAGATTTTAGGGGACAATCATCCAGTCCCCACACTCAATAAGTGATCATTAGATGTGCCACAAAAATGTATATCTTCTATTGCCAATTTTATGCTACAGAACCTCAAAAACAAAATAGATGACAAAAGAAAATCTATCTATATAATTATTATTATTATTTTGTAGAACTTTTTTTTTTATTTTTATTTTTTTTAATACCGATCTTTCTTGTGTGTGTCTTTTCCCTACAGTATTCTTGGAACACTGGCTGCTTGTTACCTGACTGTGGCGATCATTGTGAAGTATTATCTGACGGAGCATAATGTATTCCACAAGAGAGAATATTCCTCTAAGTGAGTATGCGGGTGAGGATCTGCTATGGTTTGGCATTTCCTCCTTGTCCAAGCTTTGCCAACAAATCAAATATGCAACTCCCTTTCAAGACTTATTGCTCTGAAAGGGAGACTGGCCAAAACAGACCCTCAGAACAGGTATTTAGAGCGGGCATTCTAAAAGACAAAAAGACAAAAAACACCCTTTTTACTACCATTCTATGGGCTGCACGATTGTTTAAAAAAAAATAAAAAATAATAATAATAATAATAATAATTAAATGATTTGTGCTTCAAGGATTTTCAATTCCCTTCTATGTAAAGGCTGCCAGAAGATTGGTTTATTTCCATTCAAGTGGTTGTCTCTCCTATACTCGGCATCGACATTAGTATTTACTAGAAGTAATCTACTGGACTATTGACTTAATAATCTATCTACAGCAGAAGCTACATCCATTCCGATTTTAAAAGCAGAATCGGTATGGGTTAAAAATAAACCCCATAAGAGCATTTTAATACCTGTAATATATGAACATTTTAATAATGGATTGTAACTCTTAAATCGTCAGATAATCTATTCCCATATGTCAACTAAGATTAAAATTCAGAGGTTCAAAGTCCTTCTACTTTATTCAGCACATGTTCTTACGTTTGAAATCCATATGGACTGTAAAATGCATCAATTTACTGATCTCTACCCCCCCCCACCCTGCAATAAACAATAAAAAAACAAGAGCGCTCCCTGGTGTGACACCTTCGAGGTATGAGAATAAGACAAGTGAGCCAATGGCCAACTCACCTAAAATTGTTGTGCAAAATACCAGCACAACTCGCATAAAAGCTTAGTCAAGTAAGGCTGCTGCACCTTCCTCCACACGCTCCAAGCAGGAACAATAGATTCCAAAACCACACTCCACGGAGGATCACAGGGCACGGCCAATGAGGTAGTCCAATGGATATTTAAAAGCGTTTTATTAAAACGTACTACGCATTACAAAACCGGTCCGGTTTCTTCTTCAGGTACAAAAAAGAAACCAGACCGGTTTCGTAAAGTGTAGCACGTTTTAATATATCGCTTTTAAATATCCATTGGACTACCTCTTTGGCAGTGCCCTGTGATCCTCCGTGGAGTGTGGTGTGGTTTTGGACTCTATGGGCTTGCAGTGGCAGAGCAAAGGTCCTGGTGGCTACTACCTCACTAGAGAAGAATGCAGCAAGAAATGTACATAAACAGCCATTATGTACAAGAGGCACATATGCTTGGTGGTTACATAAACATATTCACAAAGTTCAACAAACATGGCTGCTCTATGAAGACTTGTCCACAAATGATCCCACATGCACTAATCATCTTCTACCTATAGGACTCCCAATTTTGGTCCCTACTACCTCCTGAGAGCAGCATAGCGTACAAGAGTTCCCCAGCACCATTCTGCATATGTACACTGGCCCAGATATATCCATCTGCTTAAAGAAACTGTTTGGTTTTGTCCATAACAACCAATCGCAGCTCAGCTTTCACTTTACCACAGCTTAAGATATGAAAGCTGAGCTGTGATTGGTTGCAACACCAGACTGTTTTGGCTTCAGGCAGATTATATTACGTTGGCCTACATCAAGTACAGGTCATAGAGCTAGTGTAGTGTTGCCTCTCTGTGATTTATTTGGTCACATAAGGCTATTCTTACAAAGAATGTCATAAGAAATCTCTATGGGGGACATTTATCAATGTTTATGTATTCCTTTTTTTAGTACTTTTTTATTTCCTTTTTTTTTGCTTATGTGTGACTTATTTATCAACTGCTTTCAGCCTGTTGATAATTTTCTTTCACGTAAGCAATTTTTTCTTTTTTACTTTGGTAGTAGCTTTTTCTGCTCCATGTTTGAGCTGGAGTAAATTTAGTCAATTTTTGACCTTGTTGCGGCCTTTTTAAAAAAAAAAAAATTAAATTTTTTTTTTGCGCAGTTGCGACTGTAGCAGTTAATAAATTCCAGACTATCCGTAATCCATTTTAAAATTATTACTACGTAGTTAAGTTTTGGAAAACTTGCTTTTCTCGCTTTTCAGTCAAAATGTCGCACGAAAAATCGCGTAGTCGCAGGTGCGACATTTGTGCAAAATTTTTAGTAAAAAAAAGTTAACTAAATCTCTTGATAAATGTCTCATGATGAATGGGATCCTCTAGTCATATAGACAAAGGACATCTGCAGCGAATTTGTTTGGTCACGGGGGGGGTCCGACGCTAGGACCCCCCCCCCCCCATCCCCGCGATCTCACAAATGGGGCACCACATTGCCGCTCTGTGAGTGGCTAATGCGCGTAGCGTCTACCTACGGTACACCCCTCCCCATACAGTTCTATGGAAGAGGCAGGGAGCCGTGGCCCCGTACAGGAGATCGGGGGGGGGGGAGCATTTGGACCCCCCCCCAATCAAACACATATCCCCTATCCTAAATGTTAATTCACTACATATGGCCTTTTAAGAACTCAGAAATAATTTTTTTCACTTGAGTTTTGACTCGTGTCCCTACTCCCTTTCAAGCTATCTGCCTTCAGTTTTCCAAGGTCACTTTTTTTTTAATGATTATTGTTATCTCTAAACAACCATGATCTCCAGTACCCTCCCTTCTTTCTTCTGCACACTAGACTTTTCTTAATTGCCACTTTCTTTAAATATCACTAGCTATGACTTGTGTCTGCGTTTACAGTGACCCCTAACAGCTGTAGGACCCCCGTGCTGTTCTAGAAGTTCCATTCTGGTATTCTCTGGCATGGTGTAAATTACTGTAATAATCATCAGGCGTCTGCTTAGTCATGATTGGGGTTACCCTATAATTTAGACAAAATAAAATATGAAAATGAAATATAAAGGGTAAATTGCTTTAGAACTTTGTTTTTGCTCTTTTTCAGTGCATCTTCTTTGGCTTCAATGTTTAGTGTGATTCCCACAATCTGCTTTGGATTTCAGGTAAAAAAGTGGAATGAAATCATTAAACGTTTTGTCTCTAAACTGGATACTCCAGAAAAGTGTTAGGCTATGTTCACACAGCAGAATTCCACGGAACTATTCAGCAGAAATCCCGATTCCGCTCAGAAATGCATTGCTGTCTAGAAGATGGCGCATTTCTTCATTGTCCTTGCACGTGCCGGAAACCGTGTAAACATTAGAATTCTAATTTATTGATTTCTTGCATTGAAAGGGTCACATATGCAGATTTTTTTCCCAAGCGCATTCATCAATTAGTTTGTACGGCTGGTACTTTATGCACGTTCTAGGGAAGGTCTCTTGTGTTTTAGCTTCGTTAACGAGATGTAAGACTATAGAAGAAAAATAATGGGGGAGATTTATGAAGGACCTCAGTAGCAGCTTTAATTTCTTCGAGTGTGCTTGAAAGCTATGCTGTGATTGGTTGCTATGGGCAACAGTGATTTTTTTTCCTTTTAAGGGGGGGAGGGGGGTTTGGACAGACAAAAAAAATAAAATAAATAAATACATTTTCACCTTTAAAGCGGAACTCTGGTGGAAACAAAAAAAACAAAAAAAAAAAGATTTCAAATCAACTGGTGTCAGAAAGCTAAACAGATTTGTAAATTACTTCTATTTAAAAATTATTAACCCTTCCAGTACTTATCAGCTGCTGTATACCACAGACATACTACAAAGAAATTTGTGAAGATCTTGCCAGTTTGACCACAGTACTCTCTGTGTCACGAACTGTCCAAAGCAGGAGAGGTTTGCTATGGGGATTTGAAACCCTTCCTGCTTGGACAGTAGTTGACACAGAGAGTACTGCTGGGTCAAACTGGCAAAGATCTTCACAACTTTCCTCTTGTAGTATGTCTGTGGTATACAGCAGCTGATAAGTACTGGAAGGGGTTATTATTTTTTTTAATAGAAGTCATTTACAAATCTGTTTAGACTTTCTGCACCAGTTGATTTGAAAAACATTTGTTTTCCACTTGTTTTCACCGGAGTTTCCCCTTTAAAGAAAACATGACAAGGTGAAATCCTCAAATACTGTTTCCAACAAATCCTCTTACAAAATAGATTAAAAAAAATGACAAATTAAACGACCCTCATGTTTTCTTGCAAGTTCCAATATCCAATATTCCTCTCGTTGTTGTAGGATCCTTTTTAATCTCCAATTGCAGAGACCATATATAGCTGCTGGTGTAGGATCAATAGTCACACTATTCCAAGATTATCCTCTCTGACTCTGTCTATAAAGGTCTTCCCTTATCCTCTAGTCTTACTACCCCAACTGTACAAAATTAGAAAAAAGGGTGTCCCTTAAGAAAATTGGGATGTGCAGCAAAAAATATGTATAAGCCTAGATTTTAAAATAATTTTTTTCCATGTCCTGACTAATTTCCCTGTGTACATTTCACGGTTCATCCCAGGACCAAACTGTGTGAACGTGGAGTGATTTTCCCACAACAACCAATCACAGCTCAGCTTTCATTTTACCAGAGCTTGTTAGCTGAGCTGTGATTGGGTGCTGTAGGAAAATCACGTTTTTTTTTTCTCTCTCACGGTTTTTGATAAATTTATCATAAAATTGTGATTTTTTTTTTTTCCCCACAGCTGCCAATCATAGTTCTGGTAAAGTGAATGCTGAGCTGTGATTGGTTGTTGTGGGAAAATCACTCCACTTTTTCTTTCAGAGTCTGAAAAATCTGGGCCTGTGACTTTTGGGTGGTGGATGTCTCAAATAAATGGTTGCATCCACTAAGTGGCTCACATAAGTATATGTAAGCTAGGTGCAGCCAAAAAAAAAAAAACCCCAAAACCCCAAAACCCCCCCCCCCCCCCCCCAAAAAATAAAAAAAATAAAAAAATAAACAATAGTGATGCAATAGACTCTAAACCCCACCTTTTAAATACAAGAGTCCTATGATAAACATACGGAACCCCTTCCTTAACAAGAATCAACCCATAATCTATTGTCTAGAGCTCAGAAGTGTCTCTGATCACAAAGGTTGGGGGCTCTTATAGCATCCCCCCCCACAAGACACCAGCTGTGTCAGGTAGATAGCATAATCTTATGTTTTAGCCATTTTGTAATAGTGAGTTTTTAGTCTAAAAAAAAAAAAAAAAAATTATATAATTTTTTTTAATTTTTTATAATTTGCTTCCCCATGTCCTTCTTAGTGCTACTGGGGTCAAGGTTCAGACAGAATTGGTCTGTGTACAGTCATGACAAAAGTCTTGAGACTGATAGAAATTTTGATGTTTCTGTGTAAGGGTGTGTTCACACTGGAACGCAGGCTGAATCTCCGCTTGCAGAATTCAGCGAGCGGAGATTCAGCCTGGTAGCCGCCGCAATCGGCGGTAGGACCCCGCGGCAATGTACCGTCTCCATTGACGTCTATGCAGTGCTCGCGGAATTCCGCACAAAGAATGAACATGTTCGTTCTCTGTATGGAACAATTTCAGCGGCGTAATTTTCCACTGCTGAAATTGCTCAGCGTGAACGGGTCTTGCAGAAACCCATTCACACTGATTCAAAAGTTCACCACGCATAATTTTGCTAGCGAAATTCCGCCCGTGGACGCACCCTTACACTGAAGTACGATGTAAGAATTTTATACGTTTTTTATTTTATTTTATTTTTTACTTTTATTGACAAATGAAGTTTATGCAAAGACTCAAACTGTTACACAAACGCTAGTGTTTAGGGCATAATGTAGCTTCCAGTCACCATTCTTCCCCGCAAGCCCCCAAGTGATGTTCTGTAATTCTGTTCCTGTCTTCCAGTGCCATGAAGCTTGTATAACAATCTATAGCAGTATGAAGAACAAATGTCTATCAAACTGGGTTGTGGTGTCTGTGTTGTCCATGTTGTTCTGCCTGCTCATTTACTCTCTAACAGGTAAAGAAATAAGCCTGATATTGTGAGTGCAGAAACTACTATGTAATTGTAGTGGTTACAAGCATGTCCAGCAATATTTAAAGAAGTAGTGCTCTGCAAAAAAACGGATCCCCTTTCTGCAGGATAGGGGATAAGTTTTAGATGGCGATGGTCCGAGCACTAAGGCTCCGCGCGATCTCCTGTATGGAGCCCCGACTCTCCCCTGTAACAGCCTGTCATAACCTCTGCCCGAAGCAGGGGCCGCCTCGCCCCCTCCATATATCAGCTATCGTCCGCTCTCCCATAGAGATATATGTAGGGGGCAGTGGCGGCCCCCCCGCTTCGGGCAGGGGTCATAACTCACCGCTCCAGGGAAGAGCCGGGGCTACATACAAGACCAACCCCCCCCCCGCTATCGAAAACTTATCCCCTAAAAGTTTATTTTTTTTTGCGTGATACTACTCCTTTAATTATATATAAATATTTTATCTTTATGTCAAAGGGGTACGATTTCTCCTCGAGAACTCCATAACTGTGGAGATTCATAGGCCATTAGCACTTCTCTTGGATCCCTGGGAACACTACACATCTACAGACAGTTGTTTTGGGGTGTTTGCCCTAATCCGTACAGCGCAGGGTGTTCTGGCTTAGCTGGTGAGATGCCTGTCACGGTAGGTTAAAAGGGGAAAGATTTCTCCTGTACTGAGGGGCAACACCCTGAAGCAGCTGCTGCAGATGGTTACTCTTTCTTTCTGGACAGATTTGTCATAAGTTCCTAATCAGTTTCTAAAACTCTGTATTTGGAGTAAAAAAACTGATGTTTAGGAAAAGGTAATCTGATGGAGCTGCTTTACATATTCCCTCTATATACACACAAAGGATAGAGCTTTAAACTGGAAAATTTGTCATTTGCAATAATGGGTCTAGGTTATTTTGAGAAATCTCATTCGTCACTACTTGTCTAACATACAGCTCCGGGCACTATTTTGAAAAGTCTCCCCTTAAAAAGGATGACCACCATGAATTGCCGTGTCGCTTATGAACGCATCCTATTACGTTTCTCTTCTCACCTGATCTGTAACATGCACTAAAAGATATGGAGCAGTCATATGTACCTGGTCCATAGCATCCGCAGTATAGTGTGCTTGTATCTGCCAGTACAAATAAGGGATTTCATAGACACAGTTCCCATATACGTTCTTCAGGCACGGGAAGCACAATTTATGATGACCTCTTACGTGAGTTAGGGACATAATTTTTAACATTTTCAGACAAATGGCAATTGCATTAAAACACCCCTAGGGAATAAGCCATCCTTATTCTGGTAAGGCAGTGATCTATTGTGTACAATAACCTGCAATAGGTACTAATATTTTACTATATCACTATCACAGCACTTGATGTGTTTTGTCTCCCTTCCTCCACCTCCAGGAGTCTACGGATTCCTTACATTTGGGGAAAATGTAGCAGCTGACATCCTGATGTCCTATCCGGGGAACGATGCCGTTGTCATAGTAGCCAGATTGCTGTTTGCTATCTCCATTATCACCATCTACCCAATCATACTTCTACTTGGAAGGTAAGCATTTGTATCACAATTTGTTACCAGAGTCCCTAGAGAGGTAGGTTATATACCTGGTCAATTTTTTTTTTTTTTTTCTTTCCGTCAAAATTATTCCCTGTGACATTTGTAGTTTTCCTGATTGAGTTGAACTATTAAGCTACAGATGTAATCTAATGCAATATCTACTACCGTATATACTCGAGTATAAGCCGAGGCTCCTAATTTCACTCCAAAAACCCAGGAAAAGTTATTGACTCGAGTATAAGCCTACGGTGGG